>NW_011473430.1:0-859 GCF_000754665.1 Bison bison bison
CCACAACCTGAAAGTAGAGAGTTATTTTATTTAGTGGAAATGTTTAGGACTCTGACCCCGGGAGACAGCATCTCAGTATCTCTGAGAAAACTGCTCCAAGGGAGCAAGGAGGGTGAGTCAGGCTATACACAAGTTTGCAACAAAGGGAGCAGGCAATCTAAATGTCAAACATCAGGTATGAAGTTAAAGTAAATTCTATGTATGAGAAGATGCAAGCCTGTGGGCTCACTGAATTCATTCATTTCATATGCACCTCAGCTGCTGCTGCTGCTGCTAAGTCGCTTCAGTCGTGTCCGACTCTGTGCGATCCCATAGGTGGCAGCCCACCAGGCTCCCCTGTCCCTGGGATTCTCCAGGCAAAGACACTGGAGTGGGTTGCCATTTCCTTCTCCAATGCATGAAAGTGAAAAGTGAAAGTGAAGTCGCCAGCTATCTGGGGCCAAATCCTGTTTCCTTGTTCACCTTAAGGAGTGGTAGATGGCTGGCTGCTTCATGCATTTGCCAGGGTCCTCAGCAATCACCATTAGGGATGTCAGCATCCACTGGATTGCAGTTTGGGGAGCCCTCATTCACATTTGGAGGCAAGAAATCGCTGATGGCTGTGACATTTCTTGTTTATTGATATGGCAGGAGATATTTTCATTTCGTGTAATCTTATTAGCCTTTTTTACAGATAAGAAAATTGAGATAGAAAAGTTAAGTAACTTGTATAGGGTCAAAAAATAAATGAGGGAGGTGGGCCTCAAAGTCTGGCAGTCTGATTCAGAGCTCGTGCTCTTTAACCACTACACTATACTGCTTCACAAAGATAAAAGAGATCCCTGTCTCTAAGCAGAACTGGCTTCATGGACATGTGATT
>NW_011473431.1:0-990 GCF_000754665.1 Bison bison bison
CTTACTCTCTCATAGTCCTTACTGGGAATATCTCCCAAATAAACTACCATATCCAAATCCTTGACTCATATTCCGCTTTTAAAGAAAACCAAACTAGCATAAGATTCCATTTTCTCTTACTTTTAGTTGCAGGATTATTTTTAGACTGGGGAAAGATTAAGATAGAACTGATAACATCTCTAAAATATATGTAAGACTTAATAGTAAAATTTCAGAGAACTATTTGAGAGTAGAGCAGGGAGGGGGACTGCAATGATCAGATAGGATAACAACAAAATAATTTTAATTAACCTGAACTTGAACAAAATTGCCCTCTACTTTCAATGTAAAAGTTCAATTCAGATATTTCTAAGTCTCTACCTTTTTATTTATTTATTTATTTCTGGCCATGCCACAGCACCTGCGTGATTTCAGTTCCCTGACCAGAGATCGAACCCATGTCCTCTGCAATGGAAGCATGGAGTCCTAACCACCAGACCACCAGGGAAGTCCTCATAATTCTCTATTGATTAAAAAATGCAAAATTTAACAACTTGAATATCTAGACACTATGATGAAAATTCTCAGTGCTCTTTCCTTGCTTCAGAGAGGAGTTAAGAGTGTCCAGTTCAAAGAGAAGTATCTTGCTTATGTTCAGCAAATCCATCTCGTTATAAAGTGAGAAATTCATAGACGCCAACACGCTGTGAGCGAGAGAAGACTTGCAGGAGAGTCAAGTGGGAAGGATTGCAGATGCACCTTTTGACCAGGTAGATTTACATGATGATCTGGACAGAAATGAGTGGCACTGTTTATTACACAGGAGGAAAGAATACACAGAGCATCAGAATCTTGGTCATTAGCACTGTCCAAAGAGCTTTCTGCAGTAATGGAAATGTTTTATATTTGTGCCACTTAATGCAGTAAATACTTATTACATGCGACTATCAAACACATGAAATGTGGCTATTGTGACTAGCACAACTAAAAATTTAAATTTTTAAATTTTAA
>NW_011473432.1:0-565 GCF_000754665.1 Bison bison bison
AGCATGAAGCTTCCAATGTTAAAGGCCCCGACATGGGGGGTGGCCTCAATTCTGAAATCACTGGACCTCTTGGGTCCAGAAAGATGCTGGATAGTTTAATTACCTAGAAAATAAATAAGCAAATGAATCATCAAAAGCTTAGGCCTCTCTGTCTTAGATTTTCCTGAGGGAACACTGACTCCTGGGTTGGGTCATTTCATATTCAGGCGGGAGCCTGCCCTGACTCAGGCCTGGTGCTCACGCTGAGGGAATACAAAGAAAGCCCTCTCTAGCTTCAAAGGTCTGGCAATTTAGTGACACACAATGCAAATTCCTACAGGTAGATTGCCTGGATCCAAAGTGGCCTGTGTATACAGATTAAGCATTGACTGAGCGGCCATGGTGGGCGGACTTCTGAAGACATTCAAGACTCAGGCGGGCTCAAAAAAGTTGGCCACTGTCCTCAAGGAACTTATGACACCCCAGGGCAGAGATACAGTGTGCCTGTTCTATTCCAAGGACCAGAAAAGTTCCTCCTGGGTTTCCAGAAGCTTCATTCCAATCACAAATTTTTGCTGGTGGCTTA
>NW_011473433.1:0-804 GCF_000754665.1 Bison bison bison
GTATAAAATCATATCATTTACAAATAAAGACCATTTTACTTCTTCCTTTCCAGTTCTCATGCCTTTTCCTTCTTTTTCTGGTCTGATTGTTCTGTCTAGAACTTCCAGTACTATGTTGAATAGAAGCGGTAAAAGTGGGCACCCTTGTCTGTTCCTAATCTTAGAGAAAAAACTTTCAGGCTTTCATCACTGAGCATGAGGTTGGCTGTAAGCTTGTCATATAAGGCCTCTATTATGTTGAGGTACATTCCTTCACTACCTGATTTTTAAGAGCTTTATTACAAATGGATGTTAACTTTCGTTAAAGGCTTTTTCTGCATCTATTGAGATGATCATATGATTTTTCTCTTTCATTTTATGAATACAACATGTCACATTTATTGATTTGCAGATGTTGAACCATCCTTGCATCCCAGGGATAAATCTCTCTTGATCATGATTAATGATATTTTTAATATGCTGCTGAATTCAGTTTGTTAGTTTTCATTGAAAATTTTTGCATCTTGATTCATCAGGGTTGTTGGCCTATAGTTTTCTTTTCTTGTAGTGTCCTTTTCTGGTTTTGTTATTTGAGTAATGCTGACCTCATAAAATGAGTTTGGGAGTGTTCCTTCCTCTTCGAGTTTTTGGAAGAGTTTGAGAAGGATAGGTATTAATTCTTCTTCCAATGTTTAATAAAATTCACTAGTAAAGCCAGTCAAGGCTATGGTTTTTCCAGTAGTCATGTATGGATATGAGAGTTGGACTATAAAGAAAGCTGAGCACTGAAGAATTTATCCTTTTGAACTGTGGTGTTGGAGAAGA
>NW_011473434.1:0-604 GCF_000754665.1 Bison bison bison
TATCTACTACTGGGGCAGGAATCCCTCAGAAGAAATGGAGTGGCCATCATGGTCAACAAAAGAGTCCGAAATGCAGTACTTAGATGCAATCTCAAAAACGACAGAATGATCTCTGTCCGTTTCCAAGGCAAACCATTCAATATCACAGTAATCCAAGTCTATGCCCCAACCAGTAATGCTGAAGAAGCTGAAGTTGAACGGTTCTATGAAGACCTACAAGACCTTTTAGAACTAACACCCAAAAAAGATGTCCTTTTCATTATAGGGGACTGGAATGCAAAAGTAGGAAGTCAAGAAACACCTGGAGTAACCGGCAAATTTGGCCTTGGAATATGGAACGAAGCAGGGCAAAGACTAATAGAGTTTTGCCAAGAAAATGCACTGGTCATAACAAACACCCTCTTCCAACAACACAAGAGAAGACTCTATACATGGACATCACCAGATGGTGAACAGCTAAATCAGATTACATTCTTTGCAGCCAAAGATGGAGAAGCTCTATACAGTCAGCAAAAACAAGACCAGGAGCTGACTAGCTCAGACCATGAACTCCTTATTGTCAAATTCAGATTTAAATTGAAGAAAGTAGGGAAAAACCACTAGA
>NW_011473435.1:0-696 GCF_000754665.1 Bison bison bison
TGAGTGCCGCACTTTAATAGCATCATCACTTAGGATTTGAAACCACTCAGCTGGAATTCCATCATCTCCACTAGCTTTGTGAGAAATAAAGCAAAGTTAGGAATAAAGCAAAGAAAACAGGAGCAAAAACATGGTGAAGATAGAAAGGCAAAATTAAATCAAAGTATATATTGAAAAAATCTGTGACTATTAAGGAAAAACTATAAAAACAGAAGAATTGATGCTTTTGAACTGTGGTGCTGAAGAAGACTCTTAGGAGTTCCTTCAACTGCAAGGAGATCCAACCAGTCCATCGTAAATGAAATCGGTCCTGAATATTCATTGGAAGGACTGATGCTGAAGTTTAAGCTCCAATAATCTGGCCACGTTGATGCAAAGAACTGACTCATTGGAAAAGACTCTGATGCTGGAAAAGATTGAAGGCAGGAGGAGAAGGGGATGGCAGTGATGACATAGTTAAATGGCATCACCAACTTAATATAGATGAGTTTGAGTAAACTCTGGGAAATGGTGAAGGACAGGGGAATCTGACATGATACAATCCATGGGGGTCACAAGAAGTCAGACACAGCTGGGTGACTGTTGTGAACCAAACCAAGGAACAGAACAACAACAACAAACAAAACCATAGAAAGCTAAAGTAAAAGTAGAAACATATAAAAGAAAAATTATGATTTTTTTAAAAGTTCCCAGCAG
>NW_011473436.1:0-505 GCF_000754665.1 Bison bison bison
ACCTTTGTTGGCAAAGTAATGTCTCTGCTTTTGAATATGCTCTCTAGGTTGGTCATAACTTTCCTTCCAAGGAGTAAGCATCTTTTAATTTCATGGCTGCAGTCACCATCTGCAGTGATTTTGGAGCCCAGAAAAATAAAGTCTGACACTGTTTCCACTGTTTCCCCATCTATTTCCCATGAAGTGATGGGACCAGTTCCCATGATCTTCATTTTCTGAATGTTGAGCTTTAAGCCAACTTTTTCACTCTCCACTTTCACTTTCATCAAGAGGCTTTTTAGTTCCTCTTCACTTTGTGCCATAAGGGTGGTGTCATCTGCATATCTGAGGTTATTGGTATTTCTCCCGGCAATCTTAATTCCAGCTTGTTCTTCTTCCAGCCCAGCATTTCTCATGATGTACTCTGCATATGAGTTAAATAAATAGGGTGACAATATACAGCCTTGACGAACTCCTTTTTCTATTTGGAACCAGTCTGTTGTTCCATGTCTAGTTCTCACTGTTG
>NW_011473437.1:0-1115 GCF_000754665.1 Bison bison bison
GGCTCAAGTGGTTAAGAATCCACCTGCCAACACAGGGGACATGGGTTCCATCCCTGGTCTAGGAACTAAGATCCCACCTGCCGTGAAGCAGCTAAGCCTACGTGCCACACCTGCAGAGCCTGCATGCCACAACTAAGGCCAGCACAGCCAAAAATCAAAGTGAAAGAAAAGTCACAGTGGGCTCCAGACACAGGGGGCCCACGTGGAGAACCCCACTCCCTCCAGAGACCCTCGGGTTAGCAACTGGGCCCCTCTGAGCCTCCATCTGCTCCTCTGTAAAACGGGTCAGGTAAGTCAGCAGGTTTCGGCAATATTACACAGGCAAGCCCCGACCCCAGGGAACACGCCATCTGCGTCCACCACATCTGTGCAGAAGGCGGGCAGACAGGTCCCAAAGGCAGACCCGGGCTGACCTGCGTGACCAGGTGTTCAGGTGGGAATGCTGTCCCGAGTCCTGGCTGAGTCAGGGCAGAGCCTGGCCAAGACCCCCAGGCCTGCCCCCGGGTCAGGGCTCAGCCCCCAGTGATTCCTGGGGAGGCAGCTGGGTCAGAGGCCGGTCTGAAATGACCCCAGCCCATCCACACACTACACACCTGGGGGGCACACAGGCCCACTGTCCCACTCCCTCCCCATCTCAGCTAGCCTCAGGGGGCCGGGCCAGCTCTCACTGGGGCCTCCAGCACGGGGAGGTACTCAGGGAAACATCCGGACATGATGGTGCCCGCGGCATTTGAGATACAGCTGGGCTGGGCGGTGCAGGCCACAGGCAGCGGGAGACCCTCCCTCAGGGCTCCTGACCAGCCAGAGCCACCCCTAAGAGCCCACCGTCACCATCCTGAGGGGACACAGGCACGCAGGACAGTGGCCTCTGCCCCACCGTGGCCAAGTGAACAATTTGTACCTAAAGCGTTTTTTTTTTTTGGCAATCTATTTTTATCTAACTATTTGGCTGGGCCAGGTCTGAGTTGCAGCATTGGGCATTCTAGTTGTAGCCTGTGAGCTCTTAGCCTGAGCACATGGGGTCTAGTTCCCAGACCAGGGATCGAACCTGGGCCCCCTGCATAAGGAACACAGAGTCTTAGCCACCGGACCAGCAGGGAAGTTCCTCAAAGTAT
>NW_011473438.1:0-1065 GCF_000754665.1 Bison bison bison
AAAAAAAAAAAATCTGTATTTTAGTCCTAAACTCCAGATTGAATCTCTCTGCTGTGAGGGACCAGTGCTGGGGCTCTGACCGCATTTCTTCCCAGAAAGCTGAAAACAGCTGGTATTTACCAAATTCCTCAGGTTTATCATTTCCGACGTACAGGCAAATTCGCGTGTGAGAACTTGAATTTGGAGTTTTCAGAGCAAGCGTTCCTGCTTCCTGTCGCTGCCCCTGGACTTCCTGATGAGATGTGCCCGGTGCTTCTGCAGAGTCTTCAACATGATCATCGAACGCGTGGAAGATTCCATCCACCCAGCAGCTGGTTGTGTCTTTTTTTTCGAAACACAGATGGTGTTTTCTCATGAGCGTTTTTCTTCAGGGATGGGTTTCTGCAGTACCAGGTGACAGCCCCGAGCCTGGCTTTTTCACTTGGACGCAGGGGCCAGTGTGACCCTTAGATGTCGGGGGGCCCCGTGCTCTCTCTGTGGACCCTCCTCTCCTGGTGAGACCCTGCTCCCTGTCAGCGGGCAGCAGCTGGAGGGCAGACCTCCTGATCTGCTCTTGGACCCAGCCCAGGGATGCTGAGAAGCCTAGGTGGTTCCAGAAGCTCTGGTGTGGCGCCTCTGACCCTGTTTCTTATTTCTCAGAGGAAGGAGGAGGGACCAGATAGTAAATCCCCTCATCTTCCCACCCCTGAACCTAACAGCCTCCTATCCTGGACCTGTTTTCTGTTGGATGAACCACCCAGAGCCCTTCCTGTATCCAGACTCTCATCCCTATGGTCCCCTCCCGCAGCCCTCCTGCATCACCATCTTGCTCCTTTGTTCCAGGATGGCCAGCATCCATGAGCTGCACCAGCTCCCAGGTCAAAAAGAGACCCTTCCTTGACTCTGACTCTGAAGCACCCCCGTCTTCTGCCCATGTTCCCACCTCCAGCCAGTCACCGGACCCCCACGCCCGCGAGCAGCCCTTCCATTCCCAGGCCCTGTCCTCCTGGAAGGTGACTGCGATCCTGCGCTTTACACCATCACCTTCTTGCTTCTTCTATTGTTTTGCCATCCTCCAGCATGTTG
>NW_011473439.1:0-907 GCF_000754665.1 Bison bison bison
TTGGAGGAAGGTATACAGATTGCCATTAGGCACATTAAAAATGCTCAATACCCCTAATTATTAGAGAAATGCTGATTCAAAGTCTAAAGAGCTCTCACCTCTCACTTGTTCAAAGCCTATATGAAAACATCTCCAAAAAGAAATACCTGAGAGGGTGTGGAGAGAAGGGAATCCTCCTGCCCTGTGGTAGGGAAAGTACACTGCTACATCCACTAGAGAACGAAGAACAGTGTGGAACTTCCTTAAAAATATAAACATTGAAGTGCCTTAGGACCCAGAGATCCCCAAACTGGGCAATGACCCAGAGAAAACCAATAATTTGAAGACATGGTTACCCCTGCTATCGAGGCAGCACTAGGGAACATAGTGAAGACATGGAAGAAACCTAAGAGGAGCAGGACTGAAGAATGGAGAGAAGGTAGGGGTACATATACACAATGCAATATTACTCAGCCCTAAATAGAAGGAAATGATGTCAGGTCCAGCCACAGGGAAGAAATTCGTGAGGATCATAACAAGTGAAGTAAGGGAGACAAGCATCATATGAGGGTCACTTATCCTGGAATCTATAAACAGATACTCATGAACTTCTTTACCAAAGAGAAACATCCTCAGAGAATTACAAGAGAAACTTATGGTTACCAAGAGAAGAAAGGTGTGGGGCAGAGAGAAATGAACCAGTTCAGACTAACATATGCACACTAGTATTGAGAAAATAAGCCACAGAAACCCACTATATAACACAAGAAACCTTACTCAATACTCTATAGCAAACTATTTGGAGAAAGAGGCTGAGAAGAAATGTATGTCTCTATCTATAAGTAAACCAAGTTGCTGTAGATGAAAAATGGAAAAAAAAAAAAAAAAAGAAATACAGGGGGAAAAATGCCCACAACCTTGTAATTCA
>NW_011473440.1:0-565 GCF_000754665.1 Bison bison bison
ACCCACAGGAACTCTGAGATAAAAATGTGTGTTATTTTAAGCCAGTATTTCAAATTATAGTTGTAGGCATTTGAAAATCCAAAATTGCCTTCTGAAAGTTGAACGAAATACTGTGTCTGAAAAGAAAAGAAACTAAGCAAACGATGATGGCTGAGAGGCCAAAAAGCTGAGGAGAGCTTCTAGAAGTTTTATAGGATTGAGGGAGTAATTAAAGTTCAGAGGCTGTACAGGAGAGACCCTGCTAAACACCACTACCTTTTAAGCTGGGATTCCTAAAGACCTCTAATTCAAGAAATAATGGTGGATGGCAAATAGTCCTTCTTTTCAGAATGACTGAAATCCAGCTTTGAAATAGCTCAATATCTAATTGGTCAAGGTGACAAATCCCAGCTGTAACTGCTTTACAGAAACAAAGTCAAATCCTCACTGAAGGAAGAAAACAATCCAAAGCTTCAAATTAGCTCTACAGTTTTTCATACCCTGTGGACAATATGCAATGAAAGCAGGAAAATAGACAAGGAGAAATATTAAACAGTAGGAACACAGCTTCAGGAGAATCAGATTT
>NW_011473441.1:0-557 GCF_000754665.1 Bison bison bison
CGGGGGGGGGTGGGGTGGGAGGGGGGCAGTGCGAAGGCTGCTCGGGGTAGAGGCGGGAACCCCACCCAGGGGTGACCTCACAGCTGCTCACTCGGGCGAGTGGGTGATGCTCCACGCCAGGCCCCTAGACTTACCAAGCCTTCCCAAGGCTGGAGGGGCAGCTCAGAACAGTAGCCCCACCCTCAGGGACAGAGAGGAGTGGAGGGGAGGAGCAGGGTGGGTAGGGGGCTCAGGTGGGCTCGGGGCCTGTCCCCCCAACACCAGGGGTTGGTGGGGAGGAGGCAGGGTTCCCTGCCTGTCACCGGGGTGGCCCAGCCTGGCCCTGGGAGCCTGGGGAGGGGGGCGTCCTCAATCCATGGTCAGGGAGAGGGTGCCCAGCCCAGGGTCACAGGCTGGCCAGTCCCCTTCTTGGGTGGACAAGCAGAAGGGAGGTCCGCAGGCCCTCACGTAGCCCCCTCTGGGACGAGGCTGGGGGTGGTCCAGGGCAGCCAGGGCCTGTTAGGGTGGCGGCCCAGAGGATGGTGCCTCCTTGGTTCCCCCTGAAACAGACCTCCCCC
>NW_011473442.1:0-939 GCF_000754665.1 Bison bison bison
CCAATCTGCGGCAGGACCCAGAGCACTACCAGCATGAGAACCAAGGAACCATGGGAATAGCTAGTCACCTACTGCCTGGCCACCAAGCAGAGCGAAGTCACTGTGCAACACAGGCCAGGCTCAACGGGCCTCGTGGTGGAGGAGACGGACGACACCCTCCACCCCCCCGTCACCACTGCCCAGGGGCTGCAGCAGAGGTCACGCAGTCACTCTGAGCAGCCAGGACCCAGGGACCATGACAAGGTCTGCCACCACCCAGGAGGCCGGACCCACAGAGCAGGGCAGGTGGTTAGTAAAATGTGGCCTCCCGGAGGTTCAAGAGGTGGGCAACTGACCAAGGTACAGTCCAAAACTACACTGAGGCCAAGGGCAGCTGCCCCAGTAAACAGGTCAAGATCCCTCGTCCAGGTTCAGGCCCTGAGCCAGTTCTCAGGTCGCACTGAGGAACAGGGACAGGGTAGGCCCCTGGTGTATGGATGCTGCTGCACCACAGCAAACAGACACAGGGATGACCCCAGCCCCTTCCAAAGGGACGTCGGGCTCTGTGTCGGTGACCCCACGTGGGGTGGTGGAACCACCAGAGGGGTGGAGGTTGCTAGACAGGGTCAACTTGACACTGACGTGACAGACACGGTTAACTCTGACTCTGCGACCACTTTGGAAGGACCCATTGTGCTGGGGTTTCTGGGCACAGGGGCTCAAGCGGTAAGGGACACAGGGCCAGTCCCGAGGATTTGTCAGTCAGTCTTGAGCTGGGAGAGCCTGGAATGCAGTATCCCCAGAGCCAGGTGCAGGGCTTAGTGAGACGTCTGTCGAGGACTCCTTCAGAACCTGGGGGAACATGTGATGTGAGGAAAAGATGGTAAGGCTGAACAGAACTCCATTGACTGAACTCCATTAAGTAAAATAGAAACGCACAGAAAATGGGCAGGGGGGTGG
>NW_011473443.1:0-519 GCF_000754665.1 Bison bison bison
TTTCCATGGACTAAGGTAAATGGCTTTGACTCTGCTTGTTTGTCCCTTGTCAGGATGAGAGAGCTCTCCCGCCAGAGACTGTTCCTGAAACAGGTGAGCTGGAGGGTCTGACGCCCAGGGAGAACTTGGAGAAGGACCTGCTGGAAGACAGGGGAGAGACAAAAACCCTTCAATCTGAAGCACCTCAACTTCTGAAGGGTCCTGGTGAGTACTCAAGACCGTGGAATCCAGCAGAATTAGTGACTCCCTCCTTTGGTGGCATGAGGCTGGGTAGCCAGCATCACCATCCTTGGATGGGTGGGTGGAGATCATTGTCCAGTGCCAACCTTCTCCATCATCAACGTTCCAGTGTCCCACAGTCCAAGCTCTTAGCTTGGTTGCTTGATGGGAACTTCTCAGCTAACATCAGGTCTCCAGTGAGGCCGGCAGCACAGAAAATGCTCCTTGTTAAATGTGGTGCTGCATCTCTTTCAGGGGATTCTGGAAACATAGAGAGACAGAAGAATCCTCAAGAAGAAA
>NW_011473444.1:0-993 GCF_000754665.1 Bison bison bison
AAGGCACCACAATGAGAAGCCCATGCACTACAGTGAAGAGTAGCCCCGACTCGACACAACTAGAAAAAGCCCATGCAAAGCAGCAAAGACCTAGTACAGCCAAAAAAAAAAAGTAATACGAGATTATTTTAGAAAATTGCTATTGCAGGATGGTAAGGAGAAGCCTCAAAATTCACCCACAATTTAGCCGGCCAAGAGCAATTTTTATCTCAACCTCTATCTTTATAGAACTGTTTCATGGTGGTCATGTATTATTGCAGTGCAGGGGACCTGGGTTTGATTCCCGGATCGGGAAGATCCCCTGGAGAAGGAAATGTCAACCCACTCCAGTATTCTTGCCTGGAGAATTCCATGGACAGAGGAGCCTGGTGGGCTACAGTCCGTGTGTGTGTGCTAAGTCACTTCAGTCATGTCTGACTCTGCGATGCTATGGACCATAGCCCACCTGGGAAACCCAGTAAAGGGATAATCTCTGGTTTTCTGATCAGTAAAGCCCCTGAAGACAGCTGATAGAAGTCAATCAAAAGCTTTTCTCCTCTTTCTTGGGCACTTATACTGTCTGGATCACAGGGTATATAGGCCACAAGTATGGTCCTCAGTCCAATCCCATCTTCCCACAAGAGCCAGGTCTTCCTTCCTCACTAGCAGTTGATGATCAGTTTCCACACCACCCCCCTCCGCAGTTTCACTAGCTAGTGCAACTCTTAGTGTTCTTGCAGAGCTTCATGGATATTGTACCTCAGGGTTTCCCTGGTGGCTCAGATGGTAAACAATCTGCCTGCAATGCAGGAGACTCTGGTTCGGTCCCTGGGTCAGGAAGATCCCCTGGAGGAGAGCATGGCTACCCATGCCACTATTCTTGTCTGGAGAATTCCATGGACAGCGGAGCCTGGTAGGCTACAGTCTGCTGCTGCTGCTGCTGCTGCTAAGTCGCTTCAGTCGTGTCTGACTCTGTGCAACCCCATAGATGGCAGCCCACTAGGCTCCTCTGTC
>NW_011473445.1:0-964 GCF_000754665.1 Bison bison bison
TTAAATTGAAGAAAGTAGGGAAAACCACTAGATCATTCAGGTATGACCTAAATCAAATCCCTTACAATTATACAGTGGCAGTGACAAATAGATTCAAGGGATTAGATCTGATAGACTGCCTGAAGAACTATGGACAGAGGTTCATGACATTGTACAGGAGGCAATAATTAAAACCATCCCCAAGAAACAGAAATGCAAAAAGGCAAAATGGCTGTCTGAGGGGGTCTTACAAATAGCTGAGAAAAGAAAAGTGAGGTGAGGCTGTCCCAAGATGGCAGAGGAGTAGGATGGGGAGACCACTTTCTCCCCAAGAAATTCATCAAAAGATCATTTGAATGCTGAGGATCTTCCACAAAACAACTTCTGAACTCTGGCAGAGAACACCGGCACCCAGAAAGGCAGCACAGTCTCTTCAAAAGGAGAGATTTGATTACCAGATTGATTGTTCTCTCCCCTTTTGACTCGCTTTTCTACTCCAGGTCACCTCTATCTCCTTCCTCCCTCTTCTCTTCTATACACAGCTCTGTGAAACTCTCTTGGTGTTGCAGGCTGTGGAGAACACTAAGGGACCTGATTACTGGCTAGATTCTATCTCCCCTTTCGACTCCCCCTTTTCTCCTCCTGGCCACTCTACCTCCCTCCTCCGTCTTCTCTTCTCAATATACCCCTGTGCGTCTCTCTGGGTGTTCCTGGCTGTGGAGAATTGTTTGACCAATAACCTATAGGCTTCGTCTTCTATTCTGTATGGATGGAGAAGCCTTGAGGCTACTGTAAGAGAGGGACCAAAAGCCAGAGGCAGGAGGCTTAACTGCAAAATCTTTAGACCATCAGAGAACTCCTGAATCCAGGAAACATTAACAGACAAGAGCTCACAAAAAAGTCTCCACACCTACAATGAAACCAAGCTCCACCCAAGAGCCAACAAGATCCAGTGCAAGACACACCATGCTAATTATCCAGCAAA
>NW_011473446.1:0-883 GCF_000754665.1 Bison bison bison
ACTACAGTATATTAACACATATATGTGGAATTTAGAAAGATGGTAACAATGACCCTTTATGCCAGACAGCAAAAGAGACACAGATATAAAGAACAGACATTTGGACTTTATGGGGCAAGGAAAGGGTGGGATGATTTGAGAGAATAGTACTGAAATATGTATATTAACGTATGTGAAATAGATGACCAGTCCAAGTTGGATGCATGAAACAGGGCACTCAAAGCCATTGTGGTTGTACAACCCAGAGGGATGGGATGAGGAGGGAGGTGGAAGGGGAGTTCAAGACAGGGAGACACATGTACAACCTTGCTGATATATATAGCAAAAACCACCAAAAAATTGTAAAGTAGTTCAGTTAGTTCAGTGCAGTTGCTGTCGTGTCTGACTCTTTGTGACCACATGGACTGTGCATGCAAGGTGTCCCTGTCCATCACCAACTCGTGGAGTTTACTCAAACTCATGTCCATTGAGTTGGTGATGCCATCCAAACATCTCATCCTCTGTCGTTCCCTTCTCCTCCCACCCACAATCTTTCCCAGCATCAGAGTCTTTTCAAATGAGTCAGTTCTTCAAATTAGATGGCCAAAGTATTGAAGTTTCAGCTTCAGCATCAGTCCTTCCAATGAATATTCAGGACTGATTTCCTTTAGGATGGATGGGTTGGATTGCCTTGTTGTCCAAGGGATTCTCAAGAGTCTTCACCAACACTACAGTTCAAAAGCATCAGTTCTTCACTGCTCAGCTTTCTTTATAGTCCACTCTCACATCTGTACATGACTACTGGAAAAACTATAGCTTTGACAAAGTTTTGTCAAACTTTGTTGACAAAGTAATGTCTCTGCTTTTTAATATGCTGTCTAGGTTGGTCATAGCTTTTCTTCCA
>NW_011473447.1:0-519 GCF_000754665.1 Bison bison bison
CTGTTTGGGACTCTCTGGGTTTCTTGGACTTGAGTGATTATTTCCTTCCCCATTTTAGGGAAGTTTTCAACTATTATCTCCTCCAGTATTTTCTCATGGTCTTTCTTTTTGTCTTCTTCTTCTGGGACCCCTACGATTCGAATGTTGTAGCGTTTAATATTGTCTTGGAGGTCTCTGAGATTATCCTTATTTCTTTTAATTCGTTTTTCTTTTATCCTCTCTGATTCGTTTATTTCTACCATTCTATCTTCTAATTCACTAATCCTATCTTCTCCCTCTGTTATTCTACTATCTGTTGCCTCCAGAGTGTTTTTGATCTCATTTATTGTATTATTCATTATATATTGACTCTTTTTTATTTCTTCTAGGTCCTTGTTAAACCTTTCTTGTATCTTCTCAATCCTTGTCTCCAGGCTATTTATCTGTGATTCCATTTGATTTCAAGATTTTGGATCAATTTCACTATCATTATTCAGAATTCTTTATCAGGTAGATTCCCTATCTCTTCCTCTTTGGTTT
>NW_011473448.1:0-552 GCF_000754665.1 Bison bison bison
CTCTAGGTCATCAAAGAGCACCAAGCTGAGCTCCCTGTGCTATACAATAGCTTCCCACTAGCTATCTATTTTACACATGGTAGTGTATATATGTCAAGTGTTTAAGATCATTTTTAATATAGTGAAACAAGATTTGAGCTGCTGCCTTATAATTTGTTTACCTCTAATCCCTGTATTCTATTATAGTCTTAAAAATATGCCCCCAAAACTATCTTAACTAGACTATGATCAAGCCCACCACATTTGTTCTTGTGATACCTGAACTACCCTCACATTTTCACACTATATTAATTCTTCAAGGACTGGATAACAGCTATCTTCTCCATGAAACCTCTGACACTTCCAGCCTCACAGAGCCCTTTCTGAAAACCCCAAGCATCAAATCAGTACCACAAAATCTAGTACTCATTTGTGACTGTGCTGACCCCATCAGCTAGATTGTATTTGTTCATTAAACATCCATTTGTTGAGCACTCATCATGTTCCAGACCCTGTGTAAGTGCTAAGAAGGCAGGAATCAAGGTCAGATCAGATCAGTCGCTCAGTCGTGTC
>NW_011473449.1:0-857 GCF_000754665.1 Bison bison bison
TCCTTCTCCAATGCATGAAAGTGAAAAGTGAAAGGGAAGTCACTCAGTCGTGTCCAACTCTTCGCCATCCCATGGACTGCAGCCTACCAGGCTCCTCCACCCATGGGATTTTCCAGGCAAGAGTACTGGAGTGGGTTGCCATTGCCTTCTTCGTGGTCCCTCTAGGCTTGCCAAATACCTCCAGGACCTGTGAGTAGTAAACTTCTATTTCAATTTCTCTCCTGGTCTGTTGTTGAACATCAGCTCACCTCATGCTCCACTTAACAAGGGCAAACTTTTAAAAAAAAATCATAACAAAATACATATAATGGAACATATTCAGCCTTTAAAAAGAAGAAAATCCTTCCATTTGTGACAGCATAGGTAAGCACAGAGAGCATTATGTTAAATCAACCAGACAAGAACCAGACAAATACTGAATGGTATTACTCATATGCGGAATATTTTTCTTTTAAAGTCAAGTTCATAGCAAAAGTTATTAGCAACAGAGTATAAAACGGTGGTTACCAGTAACTACGGGATGGAGGAATGAGAAGTTGGTAAAAGGATACAACCTTTGAATTATAAGATAAATAAAGTCTAAGGATCTAAGGCAGTGTATGGTGACTTGAGTTGAGAATACTGTATTGCATAATTGAAATTTGCTAAGATAGTAGAACTTAGCTCTCTTACATAAAAAGATCAAAATGTGAGGTGATGTACGTGTTAATCAACTCAGTTGTGGGAAGACTTTCACAATATGTATGTACATCAAATCATCATGTTTTACACTTTAAATATATTATAATTTTGTCAAGCAAAGCTCAATGAACCTGAGAAAATTATTTGGGTCTGTATAAAATTCTACATCTAAAAAT
>NW_011473450.1:0-597 GCF_000754665.1 Bison bison bison
AAAGTGTCTGCTACAATTCGGGAGACCTGGGTTTGATCCCTGGAGAAGGAAATGGCAACCCAATCCAGAATTCTTGCCTGGGAACTCCCATCACAGAGGAGCATAGTAAGCTGCAGTCCATCGGGTTGCAAAGAGTTGGACACGACTGAGAGACTTCACTTTCACTTTCTTGTTATTATTAGGAAGTTGCCAATCTCTTACTGTTCTTTTATAAAATAAACTACATCACAGGTATGATTGTATAGAAAAACCATTGTGTATATAAGGTTTGATACTATGTGAGGTTACAGATGTCCACTGGGGGTCTTGGAACTTATTCTCTGCAGATAAGTGGTGATGATTATATTTATCTCAAAAGACAAAATTGGTACCTGATTTAATCATCAGCTGAAACATTGAGATAACTATTAACACCCTTAGACATAAGGAAACATCTCAAACTCAGTTAAGTGACATGATCATTTTAAACTCCTTCTCCAACCCCTACTTTTGCCTTGTCTCCCCATAGTGGCCCCAGTGCTCCTGTTAAACTCTACAGGAGAGCTGGTAGGCACCACTTTGCTTATAGATCTCCAATCTCACTCAGAAATGCTGACC
>NW_011473451.1:0-532 GCF_000754665.1 Bison bison bison
TCTCCTCGGTACCCTTGGGAGATTGGGTCTGGGAACCCTGCACCCACAGATACCAGAATCCATGGATGCTCAAGTTCCTTATATAAAATGATATAGTCTTTGCACGTAACTTAAGGGGATGCTCCCACATGATTTAAATCATCTCCACATTCCTTGTAATACCTAATACAATGCCAATGCTGTGTAGTTTCAAGTACAATGTACATGCTATATATATACACATATATGTATATGCATATACATATATGTGTATATATGCATATGTATGTATTTTGTATGTATGTGTATATGTGTGTGTATGTATATGTATATATTGTTGCCAGCATGATGCAGGTTCAAGTTTTGCTATGAGAACTTTCTGGAATTTTTTTTTATATATATATTTTTGATTCATGTATAGAGTCTGGTGCCTTCTGGACTCAGAGAGTGGAGGGAGTGAAGGGAACCCCCAAGGGACAGCTGGGGGCTCTTTTGGACATTTTATGTTGGTCAGCATTTCTGAGTGAGATTGGAGATCTATAAGCAAAGTGGT
>NW_011473451.1:3811-5520 GCF_000754665.1 Bison bison bison
CTGTGGTTTTGCAGGTACAGCTTACTATAGCATGTCTCCCGTTTTGTGTTTCAGTTTGTGCCACCCTCAGGGAGGGAGTGTGGTGGCTGATGGGCTGTTCCTGGGCAGCACTGGCCCAGGACCTTCCCAGTTCTCCTTCTCAAATGTGTGGAACAAGTCTCCAGTGCAGCAGGCAATCTATGCCTCTTTCTCCTTCAGGTCTCTGCTCAACTCTGCAGGATCTTAGCCTCCTCACCATCCTGGGTCTTGCCATAGCCACGTCCACCATTTCAAAAGGCTGGCCATAGCCCCCCAGACTGAAGGCCCCACAGGCAGAGGTTTCAAAGCCCCACCCCACCTGACTGGCCCTTTGTGTATCCTCAGACCATGCACCCCCTCTTCCTAGTCCAAACACACCCAACAACATGGTAGAAATGGTGAGTGTGTTTTGTAATTCGCCTAATTGCAGATATTTGGAGCCACGGTAGGGAGTTATCACTAGCCATCCTTTCCTCGTTCCAGAGATCTGCTGGAAGAGTGGCCTGACAACCCACTCCAGTATTCTTGCCTGGAGAACCCCCATAGACAGAGGAACTTGATGGGCTATAGTCCAGAGGGTCACAAAGAGTCAGACATAACTGTGAGACTAAGCAGACCAGAAACCAAAATAGATTTTAAAAAATGCTTGAAAAGCTTGAAGTTTGGAGGTGTGTCTTAGAAAGTGTACTTTAACCCTGAAAAAAATTCATTAAGCAATGAACTTTACTACTCTCTTGTCCCTATAAAATCACAGGAGAAATGGAGTGTCATTTCCCTTTTTAGAGGATAGTTGTTGTAGTGAAAATATTAAATGATTAAATAAATGATTTAAATCTACTGAAATGCTGCTTGCAAAAATGAAAAAAAATCTAATTCAAGACGAATATTAAAGCAAGAACATAATTGAAATCAGTTGCTGTTGTAAGACATGGCTTCAAAAGAGAGCTAAATAAATGTATATAATGACTGGCTAAATTCTCTGGCAATACATTATAAAAAATCACAGTCAATATTGAAAAGATTTTTACACACAATAAAAATAAATGCCTTTTAGTTATGCATAGTTTGAATAATCAAAAACACTGACTACTTTTCAGGCATTCCAGGAAAAGGTCTTTTAAACAAATTATTTATTTTATCTCCCAAAACAATATAGTGGTGGTGGTCATGATTAGTTGCTAAGTTATTTCCTTCTCTTTTTCATCTCCATGGACCATAGACCACCAGGCTTCTCTGCCCGTGGGATTACCCAGGCAAGAATACTGAGGTTGGTTTCCATTCTCTCTTTCAGAAGATCTATCTTCCCAACTCAGGGATTTCTCAATCTTGGGTCATCCACATTGGGAGGTGGATTCTTTACCACTGAGCCACCAGGAATATCCCGCAAAGCAACACATAATCTATTTAAGAAGTAGTTCTTGGCTTTCATATGTATTGTATCAAACTTCTAGCCTGCATAGTCTGGGTTCCTTCAGAACTACCCTAGGGATCCATTGGTTAATAGTCAGCTTCCCAGTGATCCTTGTCTGGGAGGATCCCATATGCTGAAGTGTAACTAAGCTCATGGGCCACAACTCATGAGCTCATGTGCCAAAACTAGAGCCAGTGTTCTGCAACAAAACAACCATCACAATGGGAAGGCTATGCACCATATCAAAGTGCACCATACCACTTGCCTCAGCTAGAAAAAG
>NW_011473452.1:0-576 GCF_000754665.1 Bison bison bison
GCTTAAAACTCAATATTCAGAAAACTAAGATCATGGCATCTGGTCTCATCACTTGATGGCAAATAGATGGAGAAACAATGGAAACAGTGAAACAGTTTATTTTTTTTGGGGGGGGGGGAGGGGGCGTCCAAAATCACTGCAGATGATGACTGCAGCCATGAAATTAAAAGACACTTGTTTCTTGGAAGAAAAGCTATAACCAACATAGACAGCATATTAAACAGCAAAAACATTACTTTGCCAACAAAAGTCCATCTAGTCAAACCTATGGTTTTTCCAGTAGTCATGTATAGAGGTAACGGTTGGACTATAAAGAAAGCTGAACACTGAAGAATTGATGCTTTTGAACTGTAGTGCTTGAAAAAACTCTTGAGAGTCCCTTGGACTCCAAGGAGACCAAACTAGTCAATCCTAAAGGAAATCAGTTCTGAATATTCATTGGAAGGGCTGATGCTGAAGTTGAAACTCCAATACTTTGGGCTTCTGATGCAAAGAACTGACTCATTGGAAGACACCCTGACGCTGAGAAAGATTGAAGGCAGAAGGAGAAGGGGATGACAGAGGATGAGATGGTTG
>NW_011473453.1:0-703 GCF_000754665.1 Bison bison bison
ATACCCAGTAGGGGAAACTGCAGTCCCCTCCTCCGATCCTAATTGGAATTATAATGACCCTGAGCACATCTGGGAAAGAGATCATTTTCTAATCTGTGTGAAGGCAGGACTGAAAGCAGCCCAACAAAAAGTAATTAGCTGTGCCCGGGCCTCAGCAATAACTCAGGAGCCCAATGAGAACCCCATGCCTTTCTGGAGAGGCTAAAAGAGGCCCTCCAAAAGTTTACCAACCTGGACTTAGACTCTTACGAGGGACGGGTGATTTTAAAGGACAAATTCCTGTCCCAATGTGCATCAGATATCAGAATTAAGTTACAGCAACTACAACAGCAGGGCCCTGCTGCCTCTTTAGATGAGATGGTCCAGAGAGCCACCAATATCTTTTATAACAGAGAACAGGAGAGGGAGGCCAAGGCCCAGGAAAAGGAGAGAAAGAAAGAGACAAGGCATGCCCAGATGCTGGCCGCCCTCCAGAGAAGCCCTATGGCAAACCCCGAGTCCTTGAGGTACAAGGCACGAGACAGATGCCTGATCTGTAGACAGGTGGGGCATTGGGCCAAAGAGTGTCCAAACCGTGACAAGTCTCCTAGAATGGCTTGCCACAAATGCCATCAACTGGGACATTGGGCGGCACTCTGCCCTCGGGACCCAAGAGCCTCAAGGTCAAGCGCCAAGCCTACCCTCACGATGGTTCAAGAGGACT
>NW_011473454.1:0-962 GCF_000754665.1 Bison bison bison
AACAAAATAAAAATTTCTCCAAAGAAGACATACAGATGGCTAACAAACACATGAAAAGATGCTCAACATCACTCATTATCAGAGAAATGCAAATTAAGACCACCTTGTGGTACCATTATTGCCAGTCAGATTGGCTGCTATCCAAAAGTCTACAAGCAATAAATGCTAGAGAGGGTGTGGAGAAAAGGGAACCCTCTTACACTGTTGGTGGGAATGCAAACTAGTACAGCCCCTATGGAGAACAGTGTGGAGATTCCTTAAAAAACTAGAAACAGAACTGCCATATGACCCAGCTATCCCACCGCTGGGCATACACACCGAGGAAACCAGAATTGAAAGAGACACATGTACCCCAATATTCATTGCAGCACTGTTTATTATAGCCAGGACATGGAAGCAACCTAGATGTCCATCACCAGATGAATGGACAAGAAAGCCGTGGTACATATACACAATGGAGTATTACTCAGCCATTAAAAAGAATACATTTGAATCAGTTCTAATGAGTGGATGAAAGTGGAGCCTATTATACAGAGTGAAGTAAGCCAGAACGAAAAACACCAATACAGTATAATAACACATATATATGGAATTTAGAAAGATGTTAACAATAACCCTGTATGCAAGACAGCAAAAGAGACACAGATGTATAGAACAGTCTTTTGGACTCTGTGGGAGAGGGCGAGGGTGGGAGAATGGCATTGAAACATGTATATTATCATATGTGAAACGAATCATCAATCCAGGTTTGATGCATGAGACAGGGTGCCGGGACTGGTGCACTGGTATGACCCAGAGAGATGTGATGGGGAGGGAGGTGGGAGGGGGGTGTTCAGGTTTGGGACCATATCTACACCCGTGGCAGATTCATGTCAATGTATGTCAAAACCAATACAATATTGTAAAGAAAAAAAAATAACAGTGATAAATGAACTGCTAAGTCAGTGGCCAAAAAAAAAAAA
>NW_011473455.1:0-726 GCF_000754665.1 Bison bison bison
TAGGTGGGGAAACAATGAAAACAGTGACAGACTTTCTTTTCTTGGGCTCCAAAATCACTGCAGATGGTGACCGCAGCCATGAAATTAAAAGATGCTTGCTCCTTGAAGAAAAGCTATGACCAATCTAGACAGCACATTAAAAAGCTGAGACATTACTTTGCTAACAAAGGACTATCTAGTCAAAGCTACGGTTTTTTTCAGTTGTCATGTATGGATGTGAGAGTTAGACTGTAAAGAAAGCTGAGTGCTGAAAAATTGATGCTTTTGAACTGTGGTGTTGGAGAAGAGTCTTGAGAGTCCATTGGACTGCAAAGAGATCCAACCAGTCAGTCCTAAAGGAAATCGGTCCTGAATATTCATTGGAAGGACTGATGCTGAAGCTGAAGCTCCAATACTTTGGCCACCTAATGCGAAGAAATAACTCACTGGAAAAGACCCTGATGCTAGGAAAGATTGAAGGCAGGAGGAAAGGGGACAACAAGAAAATGAGATGGTTGGATGGCATCACCCACTCGATGGATATGAGGTTGAGCAAGTTCCGGGAGTTGGTGATGGACAGGGAAGCCTGTTGTGCAGTAGTCCATGGGGTAGCAAAGAGTCAGATGTGACTGAGCGACTGAACTGACTGACTGATTGTTTTAAGCAGCATCACTTGTTTATGGACACCTAGGAAACATGATTTGGTGGTGGTGGTGGGACTGGAAAGGAAGAAATTTACACTGTACT
>NW_011473456.1:0-591 GCF_000754665.1 Bison bison bison
CTGATGATGCCTGTATGACTCTCTCTCCACAGCGCCCTGACATTCTTGGAGCCTTGAACAAACACTCTGAAAGCCAAATGATTTGAACTAAGAAAGAAGGATTTTTTTCCCCACATTAGAACTGCAGCTGACTTGGTGCTTAGGGGCACATCTACTTTCTATTCAGTCTCTTTTTCCTGCCTCCTCCCTTACCACATTGCTCACTACTTCCCCTGTCTGAGCCACCAGGGAAGCCCTGCCAACCTGCAATCAAACCTTCAGCTTTGATTTCCCTTCCCTCCTGGAACCTTCCTGACTAAGCATAGGCTGGGTGAGGTGGCCCTTTTCCTCCCTCAGGGCCTTCACCTTGCTTAGCACCTGATCACACTGATGTAATTGTATGCCTAGATTACTGAATTGACTTACATATTAGACAGGTTGCTCCGTAAGGGTAGAATCATGTATTTCATCCTCATGTTCTCAGAAGCCAAGGTACTACTGGATATAGAGTGCTGCTGCTGCTAAGTCGCTTCAGTCGTGTCCGACTCTGTGTGACCCCATAGACGGCAGCCCACCAGGCTTCCCCGTCCCTGGCATTCTCCAGGCAAGAAC
>NW_011473457.1:0-681 GCF_000754665.1 Bison bison bison
TGGGATCTCTCTCAGGTTCTTGCTGAAAGGAGTCACCTAGTTGTGTTCTGAAGTATTAGCAACCACAGCCAAGACCTATAAGTGACATTATCAGAAATATTTACCAAGCCATTAACATGTGCCAAGGACTTGCCAGTAGCCAGGGATATATAGATAAATAAGATGGTCAAAAACAGCAATAAGACATCCTTTTTCTTTGATAATATTGACAAAATGTAAAAGGTTGACTACAGCAAGTGTTGGTAAGGATGTAGGAAAGTGAGAACTCTTGAACAGAACTTTTGGGCATAAACATTGGTACAGCTAAAAATTCCCACACCCTACAATCCAGCAGTTCTACTAGGTCTCTCTCCCTCTTTTTAGAATTTTTTTATGTAGACTGGTTTTAAAGTCTTTATTGAACTTGTTACAGTGTTGTTTCTGGCTTTTTTTTTAAATTTTTTTTTTTTGGCCATGACTCATGTGGGATCTTAGCTTCCTGGCCAGGAATCAAACCTGCACCCCCTGCATTGGAAGGCAAAGTCTTAACTACTAGACAACAGGGAAATCATTAGGTCTTTCTCTTTTTTTCATATTAATTCATTTTGGCTGTGTTGGGTCTTACTTGTGGCTCACAGGATCTTTGTTGTGGCATTCATGTGGGATCTAGTCCCAGATGAGGGATTGAATCCAGGTCCCTTG
>NW_011473458.1:0-783 GCF_000754665.1 Bison bison bison
GTGTTCAAAGAAATGGCTCGAGAGGTACAGGGACGCTGCCTGCGCTTCTCTGTCAGCACAAACTACTGTCTTGGAGGCGAAATGACCTCTTGCTCGGAGCTTCCCTGCTAGTTCAGTTTGAGTAAAGAATCCGCCTGCAACGCAACGCAGGACACCCCAGTTCGATTCCTAGACCGGGAAGAATTGCTGCAGAAGGGATAGGCCACCCACTCCAGTATTCTTGGGACTTCCCCTTTGTGGCTCAGGTGGTAAAGAACCCGCCCACAATGTGGGAGACCTAGGTTCGACCCCTGGGTTGGGAAGATCCCCTGGAGACGGGAAACGCTACAGTTTCCCCAGTGTTCTGGCCTGGAGAATTCCACGGACTGCATTCGCAAAGAGTTGGACACTACTGCGCGACTTTCAAGTTCACCAGTAATATGCGCATAAGCCAGCAGAAACGGGCAAGTTTCGCTGGGTGCACTGGTAGGCCTTTCCGCCCTATGGCCCACCTCCACCTTCTGGGTCCAAAGTACCAAAAGCTCTCCACGCACCAGCAGCCCCCGGAGTCTACTTCAGCAGCAACCCTGGGTTTTGTTTCCACACGGTGTCCAGAAGTTTGCTTCCGGAGGTTAGATATGACTGTAGGTGCCTGCCTGAGTACCGGCCTCCTCGAGAACAGGTATCGCCGGGTCTCAGACCCGCCCGCCGCCCGGCAAAGAAGCCACAGCGACATCGAGAAGGCCGCCCGCCCCGGCTAACTTCCGCCCTTCCCCCCACCCCCGCCGGCTCGTGAGGTATCTC
>NW_011473459.1:0-607 GCF_000754665.1 Bison bison bison
GCCTTGACGAACTCCTTTTCCTATTTGGAACCAGTCTGTTGTTCCATGTCCAGTTCTAACTGTTGCTTCCTGACCTGCATACAGGTTGCTCAAGAGACAGGTCAGATGGTCTGGTATTCTCATCTCTTTCAGAATTTTCCACAGTTTATTGTGATCCACACAGTCAAAGGCTTTGGCATAGTCAATAAAGCAGAAATACACATTTTTCTGGAACTCTCTTGCTTTTTCGATGATCCAGCAGATGTTGGCAGTTTGATCTCTGGTTCCTCTGCCTTTTCTAAAACAGGCTTGAACATCCAGAAGTTCACGGTTCATGTACTGCTGAAGCCTTGGAGAATTTTGAGCATTACTTTACTAGCGCGTGGGATGAGTGCAACTGTGCAGTAGGTTGAGCATTCTTTGGCATTACCTTTCTTAGGGATTGGAATGAAAATTGGCTTTTTCCAGTCCTGTGGCGACTGCTGAGTTTTCCAAATTGGCTGGTACATTGAGTGCAGCACTTTCACAGCATCATCTTTCAGGATTTGAAATAGCTCAACTGGAATTCAGTCACCTCCACTAGCTTTGTTATCTAGCTATTATCAAAAAATCAAGAGATAACAAATGC
>NW_011473460.1:0-1083 GCF_000754665.1 Bison bison bison
GTTTTGGAACTCAGAGTGAGTCTAAAGTCTTTGTGAATAATTAAAGATTTATTTTCAAAGCCATTAAAAACAAAATTCAAAAACCAGATTCAACAGCTAAAAAAGGAGAGACATACCAAAGATTCTATTGCTATAGTTTGAGCAAAGATGACAGGCTGATTTATCTAGATTATCTATTGTACTACTAGTATATAACAAATGGTAGAAAGAGGTTTTGTGTCAGACAAATGTTTTTAAAATCCTGATTTATAAATTTCTTAACTATGCATCATAGGTAAAATACTTAACCTCTCTGTTTTTCTTGTGTAATAATGGGACTAATTACTACATCACACCATTGTGTCAATGAAATGGGGCAACCAATGCAGAGAAAATGCCAATAGGTAACTTAGTACATGGCAGATGGCATTAGATACTGTTCTAGTAACTGACTTTTCAAAGTCTGGAATGTTCTATAGTTGCTGCAACTGCTGTTCATTGCTTGATCCTTAGGTAAGGCCCAGGATGATTAATATCTGATCACAAGCTTTATGCTCACAATATGGTGTTTCCCATTCAGCTGCTGCTATTCACAGCTCACTGCACCCCCCTCCCCCACCAAAACCACCCTTCACCAGGGCTTAATCATGATGCATCAGTGAAACTACAACCAGATGACTGACCAAACAACAACAACAACAACAAAACAGTGAAACAAAGTCACGTTGAAATGTTAATGGGGACAAGTTCTGCATTTGCCCATCTCTTGGAAGCAAATGGATTTTCAATTAACATTTCACTGTCAGATTGGGATAGGTCTGTCTTATCGTATCTTTGTGACCCTTTCTCCTCCAGAAGTGAATAGAGCAGCAGCATAAAATAGGAAGTATAAGTTATATTCTATTGAAAGTGTATATTTACTTTAACATTTACTAACATGTGTCCAAGTTATCTGAGCAAGCTCCTCAGAAGCAGAAACTATGTCTATTCATCTCTGCATTCTGTTCAAGCTCAAGAACTGGTACTAAAGATATGCAAATTAAAATAAGACTATCCATCCATCTAGTTTGCAAAACCTGAAAAGTATGAAAATATCCATTTCTG
>NW_011473461.1:0-557 GCF_000754665.1 Bison bison bison
AAGTCAGTTACTAGAACAGTATCTAATGCCATCTGCCATGTACTAAGTTACCTATTGGCATTTTCTCTGCATTGGTTGCCCCATTTCATTGACACAATGGTGTGATGTAGTAATTAGTCCCATTATTACACAAGAAAAAACAGAGAGGTTAAGTATTTTACCTATGATGCATAGTTAAGAAATTTATAAATCAGGATTTTAAAAACATTTGTCTGACACAAAACCTCTTTCTACCATTTGTTATATACTAGTAGTACAATAGATAATCTAGATAAATCAGCCTGTCATCTTTGCTCAAACTATAGCAATAGAATCTTTGGTATGTCTCTCCTTTTTTTAGCTGTTGAATCTGGTTTTTGAATTTTGTTTTTAATGGCTTTGAAAATAAATCTTTAATTATTCACAAAGACTTTAGACTCACTCTGAGTTCCAAAACATTTTATTTCTGTGATGTCCATGAAGTTAAAATTGGAATGAGATCTGTGTTAATTAGAACAAATATCCCTTATTAATTTGATCATTGTTCACATAAGGATTTGCATCTCTGCTCCTTCTTA
>NW_011473462.1:0-535 GCF_000754665.1 Bison bison bison
GCAGCAAAATAGTCATTAAACCAAGATAATGTATAACCAAAGTCGAAAGTCACATTATGTCCATAGTTAAGGTACAAAGTGTTACACTAGTCCATTTTAGGATTGCCAAATATCATCGGATTAAAGAAAGGCATCACACGTGATTGTTGTTGGTGAAGATATTCAGAGTTGAAGAAAGTCTTTTCCTTGAAATGAAGAAACCCACCATGGGAAACCTTCAACCGATGAAGAGGGGAGTGCTCTGCAGACCCAGAAATTAGACTGTGGAATGCAGTGTAAGAATGAACCCAGGACAGGAAGGCATTGTCTTGAGGGTCAAACGGCAGACTCAGGACTTTTGGAGTCAGCAGGAGTAGGCCCACATAGATTATCAGGCCCATCTGAAAAGTAAAAGGTGAAAGCATAGAGGATAAAGACATAAAACAACATTGTTTAGTTTTGGTCAGGGTGCCACTTTTTAACTCGAGTGTGGTGCACTCAAGAATCAGTTCCTGGTACCTTGACAGCTGTGGGAGAAGAAAGAATAACCTGGTAA
>NW_011473463.1:0-1480 GCF_000754665.1 Bison bison bison
AAACTGAGACATAGAAGCAATTGACTTCTCCAAGGTAACAAAGGTAGAAAGAGGCAAAACCAAGATTTGGACCCAAGCAGTCTAACAGTCTATGCTAGGCAGACTTTCAGTGCAATAGTTTGTTGTCAGATGGCAAACCTGAGATGTCCATATTCTGGTAGATTAAAAAAGATGTGTACAGCCACCATAAGTATGTCAATGTAATATCAATGTAGTTTACCAAACTCGAGAATTATCTGGAGATTAAAGAAACAAAAACAGAATCCTAGACCTCATTCCATACCTACTAAGTCAGAATATGGGAATGAAGACCAGTAGAAGTTAATAGATGAGGAAGTCAGAATCACTTAGCAAGCTTTTGAAAAATCCCCATGCCTAGGACCCACCCCTGGAGAGTCTGCTTCAGCATATTCATGGTGATTCCCAGATCTTACTTGTTACCTTTGAAGGATGCTAGGGAGCTAACACAGAGAAGGCAATGGCACCCCACTCCAGTACTCTTGCCTGGAAAATCCCATGGATGGAGGAGCCTGGTGGGCTGCAGTCCATGGGGTCACGAAGAGTCGGACATGACTGAGTGACTTCACTTTGACTTTTCACTTTCATGCATTGGAGAAGGAAATGGCAACCCACTCCAGTGTTCTTGCCTGGAGAATCCCAGGGACGGGGGAGCCTGGTGGGCTACCGTCTATGGGGTCGCACAGAGTCAGACATGACTGAAGCAGAAGCAGAAGCAGCAAGGATGATAATAATATTTAGTTATGTTAAAAATAATCCTTTTATTTTGTGAATTCATGTAGAAATGTTTACAGATAAAAGTTTTAAAATGTAATGTGTAGAATTTGCTTCAGAATATCGAAGAGTGAAGGTATAGGTGAAACAAGATTCAACAGGAACTGATCATTGTTGAAGCTGGGTGCTAAGTTCATTGTATTATTCTATTTTACACGTATTTCAAAGTAAAGAATAAGGGGGGAAAAAGGACTGACTGGCTACCAAGGTGACACATCAGATAAAGCAATTCCAGCTAAACCACCCAATTCAAAGAGGTAATTTCCCAATAGCCATATAAGGCTCATCGATGGGTATGAGTGCATGGAAATCCATACCCTGTACATAGATACAGATATATACGTATGAAGTAGGTAAAAGCAGTGAGATAAGGAGCAGAGTATAAGCCTGGGGAAGGGGGACTGAGGGAAATAGGGAACTTGAAAGATTAGGTCATTTACTAAGACTGATGAGTGTAAGTTTCAGTTTGCAGGATTGGGGAGAGTACAGCAAGTCTGGAAAAACCACCAAGACATGTGACTCAGTGAACAAAGAATAAGGAGATTGCTAGGCAGTAATGAAGACTCAATTTTAATGCTACAAGCATACTGCATATGTTAAAATGAAGATGATATTTGAGATTCTTCCAAAGAGGGAATGGGTTCGATTTTAGTATTTATTTTGTTTTGCTGTTATTATGTAATTTGCA
>NW_011473463.1:1580-2302 GCF_000754665.1 Bison bison bison
TTGCATCCTTAAGAGGAGAGGAATGAATAGTAACTGTGCTACAATTGTAACATGACTAGCAGAGAGATATGATAATCAAAATATTATATTCTGTATCTTGTATATGTTTTTCTCAGCACTATGGGATAAAATAGTCATGGAATGCCCCCACAAAATCATGGTCAAGTTTATGAGCAAAAAGGGGCTCTGCCAACTGAAAACTGACACTTGCCATCTACGTCTACAAAGATTAAACCACGGCCACTGCAACTGCTGACCTTCAACTCCCCTGAAAGGAGTTCAAGGTGAAAATCTGGAATGAGGCACTCTGTGCTCTGGGAAAAACTGGCAGAACAGGCCTTCAGATAGATCTTTCAAGGAGAAGATTTTATAAGTTTCAATTCTTGCATCTTCTCATACCTAGAGAAACACTGATGTCATTAATGGTGACATCTGCTTTGGTTATTCAGGAAAATTTTACAATTACAAGTCAAAATAGAGTAGCTATGGTTCAGACATCCTTGGAAATAACTAGGTGATGCTATGGGTGTACTTTCAGAATAGACCTTGTATTGCTAAACACTTGAGTTTTCTGAGTTATGTCAGGCTTGGATGCCACCATTCTCAAAACAATGCCTGCTGGAAGCTAGTAACTGCAACCTTACTTTTTACAAAACTAGGCAATAGTGAGATGGTCCTAAGATGGAGGGGGAATAGGATGGGGAGACCACTTTCTCCCCCAC
>NW_011473463.1:3842-4200 GCF_000754665.1 Bison bison bison
TTTTTTTTTGAGGAGGAGGGTATGGAGTGGATTAGCTATGGTAGATTTTCTGAGAGGTTTTAACTTTTTTTTTTAATTACAAATTTTCCCTTCCTTCAAAATAAGAAAAAAGACCATTTTAAAGGAGGCTTATCCTGTGACTTAAGGCTGTCACTCAAATAGGCAGTATATCTTAATGAATTGTCCTAATCGCATTAATATTCTATACTACCACAGAAAAGCACAATACAGAGATATGTTAATAAGAGGTACAGGCTGTAGTTAAAGCACTTCAGTAAATTGTGGGACATAAGAGCTCCCAGATGGAAAGAGAAGAAAAGAGACAATGCAGTTGCGGATCAGGACAGAAGCTGTGGGG
>NW_011473463.1:4300-5346 GCF_000754665.1 Bison bison bison
AATTCAAAATAATGATAGTAAAAATGATCCAAAATCTTGAAAAAAAAAATGGAGTTACAGATAAATAGCCTGAAGACAAGGATTGAGAAGATGCAAGAAATGTTTAACAAGGACTTAGAAGAAATAAAAAAAGAGTCAATCAATAATGAATAATGCAATAACTGAGATCAAAACAGTCTGGAGGGAACCAACAATAGAATAACTGAGGCAGAAGACAGGATAAGTGAGGTGGAAGATAGAATGGTGGATATAAATGAAGCAGAGAGGAAAAAAGAAAAAAAGAATGAAAAGAAATGAGGACAACCTCAGAGCCCTCTGGGATAATGTCAAGTGCCCCAACATTCGAATCATAGGAGTCCCAGAGGAAGACAAACAAAGGAAGGCCATGAGAAAATACTTGAGGAGATAATAGTTGAAAACTTCCCTAAAATGGGGAAGGAAATAGCCACCCAAGTCCAAGAAACCCAGAGAGTCCCAAACAGGATAAACCCAAGGCGAAACACCCCAAGACATATTAATCAAATTAACAAAGATCAAACACAAAGAACAAATATTATAAGCAGCAAGGGAAAAACAACAAATAACACACAAGGGGATTCCCATAAGGATAACAGCTGATCTTTCAATAGAAACTCTTCACACCAGAAGGGAATGGCAGGACATCCTAGGATCAGTGCAAAGAAATAGAGGAAAACAATAGAATGGGAAAGACTAGAGATTTCTTAAAGAAAGTTAGAGATACCAAGGCAACATTTCATGCAAAGATGGGCTCAATAAAGAACAGAAATGGTATGGACCTAACAGAAGTAGAGGATATTAAGAAGAGGTGGCAAGAATACACAGAAGAACTGTACAAAAAAGATCTTCATGACCCAGATAATCACAGTGGTGTGATAGCTCACCTAGAGCCAGACATCCTGGAATGTGAAGTCAAGTGGGCCTTAGGAAGCATCACTACGAACAAAGCTAGTGGAGGTGATGGCATTCCGGTTGAGCTATTTCAAATCCTGAAAGATGATGCTGTGAAAGTGCTGTACTCAATATGC
>NW_011473463.1:5446-5938 GCF_000754665.1 Bison bison bison
AAGTTGGCTTAAAGCTCAACATTCAGAAAACGAAGATCATGGCATCTGGTCCCATCACTTCATGGGAAATAGATGGGGAAACAGTGGAAACAGTGTCAGACTTTATTTTTTGGGGCTCCAAAATCACTGCAGATGGCGACTACAGCCATGAAATTGAAACACGCTTACTCCTTGGAAGGAAAGTTATGACCAACCTAGACAGCATATTACAGAGAAGGCAATGGCAACCCACTCCAGTACTCTTGCCTGGAAAATCCCATTGGCGGAGGAGCCTGGTAGGCTGCAGTCCACAGGGTCGCTCGCTAAGAGTTGGACACAACTGAGTGACTTCACTTTCATTTTTTCAGCTTCATGCATTGGAGAAGGAAATGGCAACCCACTCCAGTGTTCTTGCCTGGAGAATCCCAGGGACGGGGGAACCTGGTGGGCTGCAGTCTATGGGGTCGTACAGAGTCGGACACAACTGAAGCTACTTAGCAGCAGCAGCAGCTA
>NW_011473463.1:6038-7395 GCF_000754665.1 Bison bison bison
CGGACAGGAGTGAGCGACTGAACTGAATTGAACTTACTCACATTACTCCCTTATATTTACTTTCTGAGCCCCTTTTAGTGCAGAGGTGTGCTAATTTATAAGTATATGGACTATATGTAGAAAAATGTGTGCTACAGTGTTATTTGTAGCAGCAAAAATACAGGAACAAATCCAGTGTCTAACTTAAGGGAGTCATGGACTGAATTATCATATATCCGTATACTATTATAATACACAACAATTAAAAAGGTGAAACATAAATAGATTGATTAATAAATGAAAATGCTTACAAATTTAAGTGAAAAAGTAGGAGACACAACTGTGTATAAAGTATACTATGAGTAATGTAAAAATGCATACAATTATAAGATAGAAAGAATTAAAGCAAAATGGTGCTTGCTTCTAATGTCTGGAGACCATAGATAGTATTTTTGAATTTGTATGTTACATATTCCCAAATTTTCTACAAAAAGTATATCTTATCATTCATATGTAAAACATTTTAATAGATGAAAATATATGATGATAACATTTTAATTATTCAGTCAAAGAAACAGGAAAGGCAAAAGGCAAATATAATAGATAAATTAAAATAGATAATACATTTATTTAGATAACTTATTCATTCCATAGATCTTTATTGAGGACATACTATGTGCCAGGAACGTAAATACACTAGGCATTATTTATTATATGGGTGACAGAATATTTTAGAATTCCATTTTCACTGTTTCACACTTTATCTTTTTGAAAAAGAAACAAAACCATATTATTTTAGTAAGCTGGTTCTAGAATACTAGCAAGCGGGCACCAATCAACCTGTAATTCTATGAGTGATATCCTTCTGCATGTAGCATGGTTCCTTTACACAGTCATGTTATTTACCATCAAAATCAGATACAATAAGACCACAAGAACTTCTAGAGAATAAGAGTTTTAAATAAGGGAAATATTTGGGAATAAGAATGTACCCACAGTCATTTCTCAAGATGGCCAAATTCTAAATGACCTCAGTAGGAAATCCAAGTATCACTTATTGTAGCATGCTGAATTTGTCATTTGAAGCCAACTTCTAGACACAGATAGTGTCTGGCCATAAGTTTCATGAAAGCAAGAGAAAGCTAAAATATTAATCGTATGTTTTTGCTTCTGACAGAGTTGTGATGGCTATGGCCCTGATTCTGATCATGAGACTTAAATATACATTTGTCTTCAGGAAGGGACACTTAAATCAGAATAACAACATGAAAATCTTTACAATGGTATTATTATGCATGAACAAGTTGTATGTTTTAGATGCATATTTGCCTATATTGGCTTCTTTTTTTTAGAAAAAGATATTACTTTTGCAGTCCAC
>NW_011473463.1:7495-7865 GCF_000754665.1 Bison bison bison
AATAGCTTAGCCAGGAAAATAAAATGCTTTCTATATTATAGATATAGCCACCAAAAAAAAAAAAAAAAAGCCTAAGGTTGACATGTGAAGGACAGGGTATAGACAATATTTCCATTGCTCTGTAAAGTTATCAAAGTGATAACTATGAAACATTAGATTTCATTATAATTATTTAGAAGCTGGAATATGGGGTGATGGATACTTTAAGATAATATTTGTTCTAAATATTCCATTTAGAAAATATCAGACTTACCCTACATTGAAAATATGACAAGCAAAGTAACTAGAAGTTCAATATATTATATTTATTGCAATTAATTAAATACCTCATAAATTCCAGCTTACATTTTAATTGTTCATTAATCAATTA
>NW_011473463.1:7965-8221 GCF_000754665.1 Bison bison bison
AAGCTATGGTTTTTCCAGTAGTCATGTATGGATGTGAGAGTTGGACTACAAAGAAAGCTGAGCACCGAAAAACTGATGCTTTTCTTTTTTTTTTTAAAAATAAATTTATTTATTATAATTAGAGGCTAATTACAATATTGTATTGGTTTTGCCATACATCAACTGTGGTGTTGGCGAAGACTCTTGAGAGCCCCTTGGACTACAAGGAGATCTAACCAGTCCATCCTAAAGGAAATCAGTCCTGAATATTCATTGG
>NW_011473463.1:9136-9979 GCF_000754665.1 Bison bison bison
AATATAGTAATGATAATAATCCTTAAACACTGTAAAGCTTTGTTCAATCTTTAAATACACTTTAAAAGTTTCAAAAAATGTCACATCTACCATCTCACTTTATCTTTTAAAAAATTTTATATTTCCCTAACTTAAAAAATTAAGTATAATTGATTTACAAAGTTGTGTTAGTTTAAGGTGTGTAGCAAAGTGGTTCAGACATATATCTCAGATACAGACACACACACACACACACATATATATATATATATTATACACACACACACTCTTTTTCAGATTCTTTTCCATTATAAGTCATTTATTACAAGATACTGAATATAGCTCCCTGTGCTATACAGTAAGTCACTGTTGGTTATCTATTTTATATATGTAGTAGTCGTGTAAATCGTTAATTCTAACCCCCTAATTTATCCCTCCCTTCTTTCCCCTTTGGTAACAATAACTTTGGGGCTTCCCAGATGGATCAGTGGTAAAGAATCTGCCTGCCAAGTAGAAGACTGGGTCCTAGCCCTGAGTTGGGAAGATCCACTGGACAAGAAAATGGCAACCCACTCCAGTATTCTTGGCTGGGAAATTTGATGGAGAGGGGAGCCTGGTGGGCCATAGTCCACAGGGTCGTGAAGAGTCAGACCCAATTTAGTAACTAAACATCAACAACAATCATAAGTTTGTTTGATGCCTGTGAGTCACTTTATCTTCATAGTCACTGTAGGAAATAAGTAAGATATCCTCATCCATGATTAACTTATGGATTGATTTATTAAAGTATGGAAAATGTGCTATCAGTATTAAGATTCCCTATGTTTACATGTCAAAACTTCTTCTTTTTTTTTTTTTTTTTTT
>NW_011473463.1:10079-10403 GCF_000754665.1 Bison bison bison
ATAAATGAAACCAATCACATTTTATCTATTTTCATAATAATGATCAATCTGATATCACATTTGTTCAACCATCAAATGATTACTCAAATTTTACCAAAAGCCCCAGTTTCAGGGATGAATACTGCAAGATCTCTTCACCTAAAACAATGCTCCTCTTTTTAATGTTAACAGTTTTGTAGCTGAGTGCTACATGTCCTCATAGCCTTGAACTATTCAAGAAGAGGCAGGTAATGTAAGTACAAGTTGGATCATACAGAGTCTTTTCAGCTACTGTCAAAATTTTGAATTTTCCTAAAAGTAATGAGAAGTCACTGACATAAATGG
>NW_011473463.1:10503-12867 GCF_000754665.1 Bison bison bison
AGTTAAAATCCATATTCCCCAACCCTGCATACTTTAAAAAATACTAACCAAGCTTATCCTTCTAAAGCTATTTTTTCAAGGATGTTGTAGGTTAAAAAATTGTATACATACTATTGCAATTTATGGTATACACAGATACTCCTTAGGTTTGAACCATTGTAAAAACTGAGCTATATAACATAATTTTATAATATCTTTGAGAGTTTTTACCTCATAATACCCATGTGCAAATTCCATTAAGGTATAGATTTATAAGTGTTCACCTATGGACATATATATCTAAGTTTTATAGAAATAAAAGGGTCCAATAGCCACTATTTATTTCCAGGCAATGTAGAATTTGAAGAATAGCGTAAAAGTTTTTTTTTTTAAAAGCTTAATGTTTATTTACTACCCTTCATCTAAATGCCACAGCACTGAAGAAACTTGAATTGATATTTGCACAATACATAATAATCACTTGATCCGCTAAAAAAAATAAAAAGCAGCAGCAGCTGCTTTGTAGGCTTAACCATGCTACATAATGCTGAGGACAGAACATGATAAATACCATAGCCAATTGAAATTGTATAAGCAATTTTAGTAAGTAGAATGTAAGACATACAGCATCATTCAGTGCCCAGTATTTTCACAAGCAACGCTGAGAGATCCTAACCCACGGCATAATGGGTCCCTGTAAAGTGGACCACGGGGGCGGGGGGTTCATTCAGATATTGGTCCCCTTATCCTTTGTTCTTCTGACTACAGCTCTCACTCCTTGCTTGTCATTTGAGTGGGGATTTAGGCAGATGAAATTCTCTAGGATTATAATAGGAGTTGTTTTGTTAAAAGCCTGGTGATCAACTGAAAATCCTACCTTCTTCCACATCTCCCAACAATCTTCCTTTGGAATGACCATTGGTTGTTTCACGAGATAAAACACATTTATATTGTGTCAAGTTGTTTACCTTCTAGTTAGTCAGGAAATACTTAGTTTTATTACTTTAATTATAAAAATCATAAAATAAAATGCAATGAAAAACAGATTACACAACAAATACCTGTTTTCAAATTGCCTTGGGACAGTTTATGGAGTGGTTTGGCCTAACACAAGGACTAAAACCAGATTTGACTGCTATTATACCTAGGCATAGGCCTTCCTTACATAACCCATATTTATATTTATCAATAAAGCTGAGCCTTAAGGCTTGCTGTAATAATTTTTTGGAGAAAGCAGGGCAAATTTATTATCTGTGATCCCTTCTTTATCTCTCCTTATTACATCTGGGATGACTCTGTAGTACTTAGGTGATATGACTAAATCTTATTAGTGGAGGGCTTTTCTATCTTAAGCACAAATCTGGCATTTAAAAATCCCAAAGTAAAAAGTTAACATAGAAAATGTCAGGAAATTAAGCAAATTAAAAGATACTGTCAATAGTAGGCAGTACTGTCAAAGGACTAATAAATAAGCCCAGTTAAATAGTATCAGGAATGGGTAGTAGATTTTTGAAAAGTAGATACCAAGGCAAGAGAGGCATTTCATGTCAAAGCATACAAGATATTTAGAGCACAATAGCTATTATACTAAGCCATCAGTCTTTTCATTATTATTTTATCATTTGTGCAGTTGACACATACAGGTACAGATAGCAATAAAAATCTGTGAGGTTTTGAAATTACCATCTTGCACCAGGGCTAACCATGAATTATAAGCAGTGCGAGCACAAGGAAGATTCATTTCCAACTTCATGCATTTACATGTTTCAAACCTACCTTATTTAAGAAAATATAAACTGCTAGAATTGTTAATGATATACAGTCTTTTCAAAGCAGGCTTATTTCTTTATATTTCATGACTTGATTTTTCCTTCCATGAATGTTTAAGTGGCAGGTAGTCAGTAATATAAATTACTCACACGAATTTTGTTTCAATTAGCCTAACAAGATCATAAATGGAAGAAAAAAGAAATTTTAAGTTTGTTAGTTAAGAAAGAAAAAACATTTTTACCATAACAAAATATTAATTCTCTTGTTCTTCTGATGCAAAATCCTGACATTATTAAAGGAGTTAGACGAGTAGAGAACTTTAGAGTACATACTGAATTTCTCACTTTAATAATGCAGATATGGTTCTGAGTAATCTACAATTAATTTAAAGCTAGTGAAAAAGAAGCAATATTCTACTATCTTTTTTTTGTTCTCTCCCATTCAAATTTGACAAGTGGTAGCGCTTTTCAGAACAGCATGCACAAAAAGATTCAAATTAGATGTCAAAGTTGAATAAGTCAAGTTTGCCTCTTTCTATTACTTAAATGGCATTGAACTAATTTGTTTGATAACCTATTTTTTTTTGATTATCTTTTTCTCAGTAAAACTTAAAGC
>NW_011473463.1:12967-13702 GCF_000754665.1 Bison bison bison
GTCTTGTCGCCTGTGGAGATGTTCACATATATAAGCAACACACTGTGTGTCTTCTCTAAAGATTGTGTTATTGTGACTATTCACAGAGCTCTTGCTTTGGGCTATTTCCCTCACAGAAAAGATGTATTTCTCAGTATTCATTTAGATCCTGGGCTTCCCTGGTGATGCTAGTGGTAAAGAACCTGCTTGTTGATGCAGGAGACAAGGGACGCAGGTTCAATCCCTGGGTCGCGAAGATCCCCTGGAGAAGGGCATGGCAACCCACTCCAGTATTCTGGCATGGAGAATCCCATGGACAGAGAAACCTGGCAGACTACAGTCCACAGGGTTGCAAAGAGTCGGACACGACTGAAGCAACTTAGCACACACACATTTAGACCCTCTTACCAAGACCCCATTATTCCTACAAGGTGCATGGTCAACTGATGTGAAATAAATTTGACAAAGAAACAATGTGTTTTAAGAAGATGACTGAGGTCTTCGCATCATTTAGAGGAGGAAAATTCCAAGAATAAAAGAGTCTGGCTCTATGTTAAAGCAGGAACTTCCTTGCAGAGAGAAACAAACAAACAAAAATGAAGGCATGTAATACCACTGTAGCTGCAATCTTTCTGAAGTAGGACACTCAGAAAAGGGCACAAGCTATTCATGTTTCCAGAAGCATTATGTTTAATTCCTTTGTGAAAGACTCAGCAGCTTAGTGGAAAGAAGCAGCACATGGAAGGCAGGGGGGTG
>NW_011473463.1:13802-15314 GCF_000754665.1 Bison bison bison
TTTGATGGTCAAGAATAGAAGTAATAGATGGATAGATTATGCATAATTCATAAGAAAAATGTTTTTGCAGGACTTAATGAAAATAATCACGATTGATAAGAGGTGTTACCTTCTAAGGGGCCCACTTGCATTTAGGTAAATAGATAAAGCACACACACTATACAGTCTCACCTTTACTGGAATGAGTCTCCAATTAAAAAAAAAAAAGTTAATGAACAGAGGTATATGTTTTCAAAATATTACCAAAAATTAACATATCAATTAGCTTATAAGGAAAGTGCTCTTTAAATAAATTTGTTTTACATGCCTTAATAATAAAGAAAGCTCCTTGGAGTAGAACTTAATTATGACTTAAGTAAAACCTAAGATTTTACTTCAATGAATGCAGAGAGACAAAAAAAAAAACAAAAAAAAACAAAAAACACAAAAACAAAAACTACACCTGTCAAACTACTCATTGAAATCCCAAACTTCTTCCTTTTCACTGAAAACATTCATACCTGTCAAGCTGTAAAAGTACACTGTGATTTGAGGAATTTTTGTGAAAGGGCATTTTGGGTTTTGTTTTTTTAAGACTGTATGCTTTTTTTTTTTTTTTTTAAGACTGTATGCTTTTTGAGAGCAAAAACCCATGTAGTCATTTCACAATTGTCTATACTAATTGGTGAGATAATTTATGTAGCTATACAAAGGGTTTATCATCTATGTGACACTTTCCTCACTATCAGGAGTACTTATAAATTTCAGCAGCACTGACATCATAATTTCAGGAGTCCACCCAGGAATGTCTTCTTGTCCCTTTGAAATGTCCTCCATTGATCCCTTCCCTGCCACCGAGATTGTAAACAGTTTGGCATAAAGAGAGGGTTTATTTGGAACAGTAAATATTGGCAATGGTCTTTGTTTTCCTAAAAGAGACAGAATGCTGAAATTTAAGAGAAGTAAAATAGACTTCAAACAATACTGATACAATTTTATTTCTCCATTTCCATTCCTGAGTTTTTCTTTTCCATGGCTAATGTGTGATAGGTCAGGTTGGGACAATGGAGGCAGGAAACAGTGTTGTGAGGGAGATAAACTGATAAAACAGGATTCTTCTGAAGCAGAAGAGAAGTGAGGAAAGCGGACAGGAGGACAAAGGTGGACAAAGTGAAGACAAAGGACCCCAGGACTGAAAAGCATGGTAAGTAGGAAAAAAGACTACTGGAAGCATAAGGATAATCTACAATGCAAAAATTTGTGTGGACAGCATTCAACTTGACCATGATCCTTTTTCAGTGTTTTGCATCTTCCTCTGCTAGGAAATTTCAGTTCAAAGTGAGCCATGCAAACTGATTGATACTATTTATGGCAACTGAAAAAAAAATTAAATTGCTAAATTTGATACTTTTCTTCCCATTTGCCCTTCCCAATCTGCTACCACCTGAATTTAACATTTAAAATATCCTCCAATAATGTCCTAGAAGTTAGTTATGTTGAAATTTCATTTCTAAATTTATTTCCTATCTTGGA
>NW_011473463.1:15414-15762 GCF_000754665.1 Bison bison bison
GGGGGGTGTCTACCCTGGAAAACAGTCAGTACTGCAAGGAAATTTGCTTAAACTAATATTAGAAACAAAATATTTCAGAAATGGTGCCTCTAATAATGTAATACCCTAAGGCTAGAATAAAAGGTCATAGCTAATTGGTACGAAAGCAGCTTTGGATACACAGTTAGGAAGTGAAATTCTGTGATGAATTCTACCCAATCACTACTCTTTATACCTTCGATTATGCCAGGACATGTACCACGTGTCATAAAGCTCACAAAAGAAGTCAAAATAAGGCATACTTCACAATTGAGCTCTTTTCCAATTAAAAAAATGGATTTGCCACATTTAACTTGTATAGCCAAATCA
>NW_011473463.1:15862-20356 GCF_000754665.1 Bison bison bison
TCTTGGACCATTACCCCTCGTCAGTAAAGATGGTCATCCTCTTGGTGCCTTCATGTTGTGAGTTTTTAGGACTATTGACTGAACTTGGTTTAATGTCCTCTATATGTGCATGAGAGTTCAAATTGGACATTAAAGTGAAATCTACATACTAGAAAAGTTTTTTTTAAGTCCTTTTTCTTTTCAGTTTAAGAATATTTGATTCCAATTATCTGTTGATATGACAAAATGAAATCTACAAGTATATGCACAAAGCACAATTATCTCTCATGATTCCTGTCACATAAAATAGTACTGATACAGATGACTGAGATGTAGTCACAAACATAACTAGAATAAATACTGGATTATCCACGCAGGGCCATAATATTTATTCTCCTGGTACAAATTTCCCTTCACAGGTTAACTCCAAATATTTGAAGATAATCAGTTTATTAGGAAACTAAACATGTACACTTTTGATTAATAGCTATAAGGCTGCTACAAATCTAAGAGGAATTCTAATTGTGCAAGAAAGATGAAATTCATGCATAATAGTATTAACTTTCCAAACAACAATATAAAAATCATATCCTTTTTTTTGTGTTTTTTTCATTTCTTTGATCCAGGATATACATTGACTTGCTGAAACCAATGAAGAGTAGTGAATACGTATGAAAAAAAAAATCCCTGTTCATTGTCCAGAGAATACTGTTTGCTTGCTGTATAGTACATCTATGCAAGACAATATAACAGACCAGTAAACCCAGAAATCTCAAGCTAAAACCTTCTCAAGTGGAAAGGAAAATATGATCCTGGATTCTAGAAAGTCTCTGAAACAAACAGTTCAAATCCTTAGAATACTCCTACATGCTAGATAAAAACTCCTTAAATTTCAGAAAGATCTGTCTTCCTGCGTAAATCTGTGAGAAAACTGGAAAAACAATTATTATTTAACATTATTCTAAAGAGATTCATTAACTCACCACTTCCCCTGTCTTATAGAATATATTTGCAAAGACTGATGAGAAGATATGTAAAACTGAAAGGACTCTTGTCAATCTGCTTTCCCTGTAATTTCTCTATTAGTATTTAGGAATTTTGCCCTCTAAGTAGTTGTAATAGAACAAACCATGATTTGAGTAGAGAATGAGAAAGAGGCAGCAGTCAAATACAAGCACAATGGATGGAAGAATAAGAGTAATGGCATACATTTATATTTTGTGTTTTATAAAAACTAAGCATTTTTCTTTACTTGTCAAGCCTAAGCATTACTGAGTAGAAAAGGTCATGTGAAGGTAACATACATAGGATATTCGAGTTTGCCCATAAAATAAACTCAGATTTAATGGAATTCCATTTATAGTGATGTATAATGGAACTTCTATTTCTTTCATCCTCCAAATTTCAAACTTGAGAGATACCTTTAGGTACAATATATTGAAAAGGATTTCATGTAGATTCAATTTCTTTTCAGATACTTGTAAAGTATTCAATAAGCAGTTATCAAGAGCATATACTATACTGAGTTACATGCTAGGTAATACTAAAAATAAATCACAAACCTTTAATAGTGAAATATAGTTATAACCTTTGTTGTATTTTAACACTTTGTATCCTCAATATCTTTAAGAAAGTTGACATTGAGCATAACCTTAAAAGGCTTCCTGGAATAGGTGAAGCACAATATTAAGTTCAAGGTATCAGGCTCATACTTTCACAAATCCAAAAAATACCAATGAATAATGAAAGAACTTGAATCTCAAAGGGGTATCATAGAGCCTTAGATAACCACTGCTCTCTTCCTTCCTTCTCCTTGCACTCCTCTCATTTTAATGGACACAAAGAAAGGAGTAAGGCTCATTAGGAGTAATACACAGGAGAGATGTGTCCAAAGGTTTCAGTAAAACTGGGAGATGGGTAGGGAGTACACTTATTTCCAGGTGAAAGTAGCTGCCTTTGGCCATGGGGGCAGCAGATGGAATTCAGCTGGACAGGAAGCAGTGTTTATAATTTCTTACCACCTTGAGGAAAAATTTCAGTAATATGCTACCAAGTCCCTATGACAGAAATAAGCCTATCGTCACTACCACCATTTAGGACAATCATTTCCCTTTAATTTTGAAAGCAATTAGGTTTTTAGAAAATTTAAGATACTTATAACACTCTGAAAAATACCTTGTCATTGAATATAGCTACAGATGCACAGAGTGCCTGCTCATATTAGAATGATACCATGCACCTGACATATAGGGTCCCAAACATGTATTCCTAAACTGAAGGTCTGTAAATAAGCAGGTGGTTGTGGGAGCTGAGCTACCAACATTAGCAGGTCCAGGAATTTTTGACATGGAATTAAAACTACCAAGAGGAATTTACTGCTGCATAATAATTGCTTGTCTTAACTTATCCCATATTCTAATATCTAAAGGAAGCCTGATAAATTCATATTCTCATAAAAATCAACTGAAATTGACCTTATCTCCTACTAGCTTGCAGAAATCACCAATGAAGAAATCTGCAGCAGAGCTGATTATATTGTGTAGGAGAACAGACAAGCAAAAATGATTGAAATTTCTATAGAGAACATCATCAGTGGTTGCTTAGGACAATTTTGCATATAAATAGGGCATAAATGGTCTGTGTTCAATTTGTTCTCCAGTTGTCAAAGAATAATCAAGGATAGACTACACAGCAATCTTCTGTTTCTGCCCTCCCTAATGCAAACCTAGATCTTCTTAATCAACACATGTATATGTCTGCCCCAAAAGTAAAATTCAATTTCCATAAATAAAAAGAAAAAAACAAACAAAAATTGAGTAACTAATACAGGTACACATTTCATCATAAGAGTCACATGAAGTGATTGAAAAAAAGACACTAAGTGGCCTTAAAAATTAATAGCATTTTAGAACTCAGGACATCTGACTCACTCTCACCCCTATCCAAACACACTCTCCTAAAACTGTTTTTGCCAAAGTCATCAATGAAGTCCTAATATTAATAGTTAAATCTACTGGATCCTTTCCAATCCTTATTTTATTGGACCTCCTGGCTACATCTGATGCTATTTAGCACTTAGTCTTCGAAAAGCTCTATGCCTTTAGCTTTGGCGGTACCACACTACTCTTTTTCTCCCCACTCCTCCATAACCAACCCCTTAATGCCCTCTTTTATGTGCTTTGGTTTGAGCTAGTCCCATGAATTGGTGGTTCTCAACTTTCATGGCACATTCAAATCACCTGAATAACTTCTTTTTAATTGAAGTATAGTTGATTTCTAATGTGTTAGTTTCAGGTGTACAGCAAAGTGATTCAGTTATACATATATGCATATATCTATTCTTTTTCAGATTCTTTTCTATTATGGGTTACTACAAGATCTTGAATACAGTTCCCTGTGCCATACAGTAGGTCTTTGTTATTTATCTATTTTATATATAGCAATATATCACTTTTAAAATATACTATTTCTTAGGCTCTTACTCCATAGATTTGGATTTGATTATTTCAGAGAGGAACCAGACATGAGTATTTTTTAAAAAGTACCTCAAAGTGATTCCAGTGTTAGCCACGGCTGAGAACTAGTGCCACACATGTTTGTTTTCTCCAGGGTTCACTCTTTGTAGGCTGCTCTACTCATTTACCCTAGATTATCTTACCTGCTCTCATCTTTCTAACTGTCACTGAAATGTTGATCAATACACCAAGACCCTAGTATTTACCCTCTATTTATTGTCAAGAGGTAACTGAGCTAACACTACTGAGAACACTGAGTGACTGGCCTGAGGATTATTCGATCCTTTTTGTCTCCTTCCCCACCTCCACTCCCACCTGCACTTCTCTGCATGAGCCACAATGTCATTCATTTTAACTTACCCAAACAGAACTCTGTACTAGATAGCTATGAGTCACATACACACAACAGATGAGAAAGTGCTTTGTTAACTGTAAAGCACCAAGCATGCTAAAGTACTTTAAGTACATCACATAGTATATGTTCAATAAATACAACTGAATTAAGAGGGAAACATTAGGTATAATAATTTACTAATATAATTGGCAACACCATTCAAGACCCTTGAAAGTATCTAGTTTACTGTGAGGATCTCTAGAAGAGACACAATTTATCTTTTCTTTCTCTAACTCCCTTTTTTTTCCCCTTCAAATCCCAGCATTTAAGGATCAAAAGATATTCTTCATTCTTTAATCCCTGAAATCTTTCCTCTTGGCCCTCACTGCTCTATTAGAACTGCTTGGGAAAAGGACAGCTATTACCTGCTAGCAGACAAACCCACTGGTCTCGTTTCAGTCATCATTCTACTTAACTTTCTGCAGGATGTGACCTTACTATCTCCATTCTGAAATTCTCTCTACCCTCTGTCTTCCCGGCATCACTTTTTGCTGCTTCTCTTCTTCGCTTTCTAATTATTTTGTCCCCTCGGTGTCCTTTGCTGATTCCTCTGTTTGCCTCCCAAATACTGCAATTCGCAAAGACACTATTCTTGGCCTTTACCTC
>NW_011473463.1:20456-27034 GCF_000754665.1 Bison bison bison
CCACAACTGTATACCTGCAGATGTCCCTCAAATTGGTTAATTCCAGCCTCAACCCCTCCTGCTTTCGTGTGTGTGTGTGTGCATGTGTGCGTGTGTGTGTATGCACAAATAATTAGGTAATCCTCTACTTAAAAACTTCTGTTGGCTCTTGGTTGAAACAAACTTTTCATCATCGCCACTCCTTTCCATTTTCCATTGCATGCATTTGCCATCATTCCTCATGTTTTCCACATAAACTACTATTCATCCTTCAAAACACAGTTCAAATGACACTTTTATCATGAAAACTTTCTTCAGTTCTCCAGGCATTTTATTCCTCTTTTAGCACTTTCTACATACTCATACCATAGCATTTATATTATGTATACTCTGTTTTCCCCATGAGATGCTGAGTTCTTGAGAGCAAGATCTATGCTTTTTCCATCTTTGCCCTCCAGGGTTCAAGCACTGTTGCCTGACTCCTACTCTTTAATCAATAAATAGTTGGATGAATACCGTTTTCATTTGTTTGCATTATGTCAATATTTTTTACTAGATTTGAATTGCATATTACAATATAATAACTTTACTACAGACAAAATGGGGTTGAGTCAGCTAGTCTAAGATTCTGACACTTAGAGACTGAAAAAGCTCACGGGAAAGAACTCATCCTGAGGGAGAAAGAAGTAAACAGCTTAGAATGAATGACCTGCTTGACCTAGTAAAAATGATGAAACAAAACCAAACAGAAAACCGCAACAGACCTGATCATCAAAAAAGGGAGGAGGATACTGAATGCTACATGGGTTTGTCTTTGGGCCTTGGTGCATGGGGCCAAATCCCATGGAGATCAAGAGGACTGTAACTTATACCTGAAAGCTGTTTTTCTAAAAATGTCTGTAAGACCTTGAGGCATAAGTAGTATATTATCTTGGTACACTGGTGGAGTGTCAGACTGTACATGGGTGGAGTGTCACACTAAAAGAAGAGAGAGGCGTTTCTTCCCACTTTGCCACTGACAGCTCTCAAGCTCTGGCTGAAAGCAGGAGGATGCCAGCTGCTGTAGCAGACAGCAGGCAAGGAAAGCAGGGTATTTCAGATGAAAGCAAAGGAACAGTAGCTACTGTGAGGTAGAAAGGCCTAAGAAAATGTGGGTTTGGTTTTGTTACAAAAATATTTTTCCTAATATTAAGACTTAGAGTTTGATTTTTCCGGTTGGCTATTGTTGTTTCCTGTCTCCTCTCTGTTCTCAAATGGTAAATTATATCTTCTCATTTAGACTTACCTGGAGAATTCCATGGACAGAGGAGTCTGGCAGGCTCCAGTCCATGGGGTCACAAAGAGTTGGACATGACTGAGTGACTAACACTTTCACTTTTTCACTTCCATTTGCTGATCCATAAAACTAGATCATGTGTCTCCTGTGTTTCTTCTGTTTTTCCAAATTTAATTTTCTTAGTTGCCTTGTGTGTTTCTAAAACTAAATTACATTTATTCTGTTTCCTGGTTTCATGTCTTTGTAATGCTCTTCTTGTGTATGTGTGTTTTTAATGTCTAGAACTATATATCAAAATCTAGTCATAGCCAAAATAGCTCAGTTAGATATCTATTTATTGCTGAGAAGCCTGTTTATACTTACAGTGGGCAGAGAAGGAAGAGGTGGAGCTGATTAAAAGATAAGCATGTTCGAAGTATCTATAGATATTCAGAAGAAAAAAAAAAAGATTTGGCATTGTGTATATATTTTAAGTGTGGTTTTTACTCCTGCAAGGTTTTCTTTATGAATTTCTTTTTCCTCCAAAGCATATCTTTGACCTTATAATGACAAAGTTAAGAATACTGATGGACAATTCTTTACAAAGTAGGTTGTAAACATATGGGATTTATTACCTTAAATGCTAACAAAGGCTGTAACAAAGAGAGTCCAGAAAGATTTGGCCAAATTCAGAGATGATAGAAACCGAAATGTTCCTTTCACTCACCAAATTTATAGAAAGTGTAGTCTATATTTTAGATAGTAAAGAAACCCACCAGCAATGCATGAGACCTAGGTTCCATCTCCGGGTCAGAAAGATCCCCTGGAGAAGGGAATGTCTACCCACTCCAGTATCCTTGTCTGGAGAATTCCAAAGACAGAGGAGTCTGGCAGGCTACAGTCCATGTGGTCACAAAGAGTAGGACATGACTGAAGTGACTAACACATATTTTAGGGAATACAAAGGCTAGAGGGTAGGGGATGTGGGGAATTATTCTATGTCCCGTGCTACATAAACACATGATTCCTATCTCATTATGGCACATATAAGATTACACTTTTTTTTAAATTGAAATGTTTTTACCTGAAGTACAGTTGATTTACAATGCTGTGTTAGTTGCTTGCATTGCACTGGTATCACGTGGATTACATTCATGTTTTTCAAATGGTCTGTGAGCTCATTGAGGCAAATATCCTATTTGGTGTTAAATCCTCAGCACCTAACCCAGCATGTGATGCCCAGGGGACAGTCAATAAAATTGTTTAATTCTGAATGAATACTATCTACCCCTAGAGCCTCACCATCTACTAAGTTCCTCCATTCTGGCTTCCAGTTCCATTCCATTATTGAAAAGATGCTCTTAAAATGTCACTAGAAAGCTCCCAAATGGCAAATCATTGGTCTTGATCTTATTTGATTTCACTGTAGCATATGCCATTGTTGAAAATGCACACCTTTTTTGCCTTCCTTTGCTTTTAGAACAATAATGTTTTGATTGGCCTCCTACCTACCCAAGTGTTCCTGATCAGACTTCTCTGCTAGTCTTCTACTTTTAGACCCTAAGGAGAGGCATTTTCAAAGTTCTGGGTTTGGATTTATTTTTCTTAATAATCCCTCTAATAATCTCTTCCATTTCCAAAGTATTCAATATAATCAGAAATCTCACTAACTCAATCATCTTGTGATGAAATCTCCAATCATATTTCCAAGAAACTTCTGGACATCTTGATCTCGATGCTCTGCTACCACTTGCAGTTTCACTCGCCCCAAACTGAATTTGTCTTTTATCACCATTCCTTTTCCTGATCTCAATAGTTTTCTCTCATAACCCAAGTGTCCTCCCAGCTATTCAAAGTCAATCCTAGGGTTATCCTTGACTCTTGGTTACTTCTCTTTCCCTAAATTATCTCCTTTTGTCTAAAGATATGACAGTAGAATCCTAAGTCATCGCCCACATTCCTATAGATTAAATATTTCAATATATAGCTTTGGTCATATTCTTCCACTGCTAAAAAGCTCAGTATATTCCCATTGTTAAAGAATGATACACCTTTGTCTCTTATTCAAGCATTCTCTGATAGGGTAACAACCTACACTTTATATAACCTATTTTCTAGTAGTTGTGCTATTTGCCACTCTCCCAAAATGCTTTGCAGTTTCTAAACTCTTAATGATATTTCATCTAACTCAAATGCCCACTATCCCCACCTCCAACTCCTGCTGAAATCCATACTCATCCTTCAAAGTCTTTCTCCATGACTTTTTATGACATATTGATATGGCATGATATTTCCCTTCTCAGAACTCACATAGGATGCTATTAATATCTCTTGTATAAGGCCCCTATTGTCTGCCTTATCCTGTAGTCTTCCTATTTTTATCATTTCTATAAGACACAAGGGTCTTATAACTAAGGAAATCTTAATTATTTTTGTATCTGTCATCATGTCTAGCATAGTACCTTTCACAAAACAGAGGAAGTTGAGTAAATGAATGGATGTTTAGGGGTTCATTTCCTAATTTCTGAGTTTGACACCAGCCCAGCCATAATCTGGATTAATATTCAGCCAGTGGGCATTGGTAAAGCCATCAGGCTATTCCTTACCCTTGCATGTTCTGATTGGCTGGGGCCCATGCTATACCAGTTAGTAATATTTTCAAAATAACTACAAATGTGATCCTCTCCCTTAAAATGGCTTTTGGTGCCCTAAACTGAAACAGTACATTCAGCTGAATGGGCTGGAGGCAATATTTGGGAGCTCTTTCTGAGTAAACTAATGGGACTTCTTCTTAGGGAGGGGAACATCGCCTCTCTGCAGAAGATTTGCAATTTAGGCAACTCTTCATACCATTTATTAACATTTTGATTTTCTAATGAAAAATACAGACTCTCACTTCATTTTCTTTAAATATGGAACGGAAAACACTGCAATTAGACGCACAATTGTAGGGCTATGTATTGTACACGTTGAAGTGTCCATCTGTAAGCAATGATAAAGGGTTTTTGGCAAGCAGAGCAGTACTTCTTTGCTGTCTGCAGTTGACTTTGATTTCAGATTTTTTTTGGCTATTTCCTCTGATTTGACTTGACTTGGAGAAAATAGTCTTCTTTATAATTTATTTTTTCTGCTTTTATCTCACCATGGTGAAGTAAAGGTCTTTGTACAGGAACAAGGATACTGGGGTTGAACAGGGAAAGTGTAACACTATAAAGTCAATGGGATCTTGGGAAGGAACAAAATAAGGTGCCTAGGAAAGTGAAAACAAAAGGAGGCCAGCAGGAAAAGAGGATCTTAGCTAAGAGAGGCAGAAACAGGGAGGGAATGTGGAAAACCCCCCAGTTCTGTTGCTTTAAGAAAGAGGGAAGCAGACAAGGGAGTTTTTGGCAGACTTGCAAACTCTGTGTCTGCCTTCCCCTCCCTCTCCCTTCAAGCACTTCTACTGATATCCAAGATGCTTTACCAATCATTGCCACTGTCTGCCTTCTGGTTTCTTCTCACCACTGGACATGTGCATTGGCTGCTGCTCCTTGGAATGACTGCCAGAGCTAACGGGGCTGATATTTTTGACCCTATGTGCTTGTGGAGGCCCTCCAACTACAAAATAAGAGAGGTCTTAATTTAGATTACTCAGAATCAGTACTAAAAAAGTATACAGTTTGTGAATATATTCTTAGTGTTTTGCAGTTGACAACACTATATTCCCTTAGTACTAAACTCACAGAAACCCCATGGAATGATCTCTCTCGGTACCATCTTTGTACAGTCAGTATGAAGTGTGAGACTAATCAGACAGGAGCCTTAGCAAATGTATTTTAAAAATAAACAGCCTAGAAAGATGACGGCAGTTTTTTTATGGCACAGAATAAGGTGCTTTTACTTATAAGCTGCTTAACAGAAAACTGCACTGATAGAAAAATTATTTCAGTTTGCTTTCCACTGACTATAAATGCTCTGATTGTTCAAGAAAGAGCAGGACTGGTTTTTATTTTCCTTAAAAGGTGGAAGGGGCCTCTGGTAGCATGGGAGAATATTTGCATTTTACAGGTCAAGATTGAGGACAGATAAGTAGTGCTCCTGACATTCTACCATGCAGCATTACCTTAAAAAATATGGACATATATAAATAGAGATGTTAACTTTCTTTCCTTCAGTCTTCTACTCTTTTTGTAGGCCATATGCAATGTCTTCATCTACATAAAGCAGTCTTACACTCCAATCAAAACATTCTTCTTCTCTCAACAAAATCTAACTTTCAGGCTAATCTACCCATCAGGATTCACTCAAATGTGAAAAAGATGAAATAAAACTTATTTTGTCTTCTGCCATGAATTTCACCATTGCCAAAAGCTTTTCTGGATCATTTTTTTTTCCCCATGCTGCATCTAAGGCCTGGCACAGCCAAATAAATTTTATTTTATTTTTTAAGTGGAGGGAGAATGATGGCAGGGACCAGGAAGCATCAATGTTTCCTAACTCAGGTGTCATGAACCGAACAGCAATGTAGTTCCGTAGGATAATGAATTTGCTTGTATGCATTTGAAAGGTGACCACAGAGCTCTTACACTGCTTTCTAAGACTGTTTCTTTGGTGCTTGTTGATGAATAGTTTTGACCCTTAGGGTCTCTTTTGGTGCTTGCTGTTGGATGGTTTTGTATTTCTGCATCCCACAGCATATTAGAGGATATTCCACGTGGTTAATGGTTTCTTCAGCCCAGTGGTGGTTCCTGCTAGGAAATGGTTAACATCTCTGAGGGGCCTCTCTGCGGGTGGCTCTCGGAGCCTGTGAGATATGTATTTGTCATCCAGGCATCCTCTCATTGTCATGGAGATGGGGGATGGTGGAGAGGTCAGCTATACTTTCTGTTACTTGTCAGCCTTTTGCACTCATATTCCTGTGCCGGGGACAAAGCTTGGTCATTCATTCTTCACTGGACTTCATTTCTTTCATTATTTTTTTGGGAGTACAATAGTTTTGAGAGGTACCAATTTCCATTTTGCCTTTTCATACTGTTCATGGGGTTCTCAAGGCAAGAATACTGAAGTGGTCTGCCATTGCCTTCTCAATGGATATGAGTCTGAGCAAGCTTTGGGAGTTGGTGATGGACAGGGAAGCCTGGCATGCTACAGTCCATGGGGTCACAGGGAGTCAGACACGACTGAGTGACTGAATTGAACTGAATTTCCATTTTAATGAAATATGATTGTTTCTATTCCAAACATAGAATATTTTTGAATTGTAGGCTATGCAAGGCAAATCTTACTAATCTAAATTAAGTAGAGTTTCCATGTTTACTATTAATTTTCCTTTTTTCATTGACACCTCCATATCACTCTACAGTCC
>NW_011473463.1:27134-27879 GCF_000754665.1 Bison bison bison
CTTGAGGGAGGGAGCCTGTTTTGTTTATGTTTTTTCTTCCACCAAGATCAATTTCATAGTGCGGCTTTGTTATTAATCTAACACACACAAAAAGGGGTTCCAACACTTGAGACTTCAGGGCATCTTGGATCACCAGTGCCTCTCCTCTCTTTAGTAACATGGAGAATGGATCACAAAGCCAAAATGACCTCTGAAAAGAAGCATTATCTCAGTTTCCTTACCTGTTACATCCTTCAAGCCAATTATTTGGGATGACTTTAATTACAGTTACGATTTTAAACCATCTTCTAGGCAAATCACATGCTCATAAAATAACAAATAAAAATATTTAGTATTAAACACAGTTGGAATACTTGTTTCTAAACTTTTTTGCAAAGCCTACTGTTATTTGAAGACACTTTTACAAAGTTAAAACTTGTGATCAGGTAGATATAGAAGCCTGCTGAGACTTCACTCATGAACTGAGATCAACTGTTTCAAATAAATTTTTTTTCATGAGAAAGGTATTTTTTTGTTGTTGTTGTATTTGGTTCTGAGCATTTACATTCTATAATACCATGAGAGCTAGAATGGCTCCTACCTGGATTCCTTGGAATCCGCTTTCTGCGGTCTCGGAATGCCGCCCCTGATTGCAGGGCTTCCAGAAGATTATCCATCACGCCCGTCTCATCACCCTCTGGAGGAAGGGAAAACTCAGAATTAATCTTCGAGCAATTAAAGTTAAACTACAGGAAAATAAAGGGAA
>NW_011473463.1:28314-28892 GCF_000754665.1 Bison bison bison
CATGTTAAGATTCTTATAAGATATTCCTAAGTAAGAAACCACTGACCTGGCTTAATGCAATCAATGTGCAGGGTGTGATTTGATGAAGCAGAGTTACACAAGGTTAAATACTGATTGTATTAATACATTCAGTATTCAACCGTCATCTGCAATTATCTTAAAAGACACTATTTGCAAAACACATTTGCATTCAGCTCCTACCTAATCCATATCCTTTACCCATTTTGAAATGCTGACATTGTAGAAGGCAAAGGTGACTACATCATCTGAAAGGCCACATTTTACACTCGAGAGACATTAGCCAGAGTCTCATCACCCCCTTTTAGAATGCTGTTGTGCTTCTAAGCTTTTCCTACGAGTGGGATACTCAAAAGATGTTCATGGAAGTTCCCAAAGGATATGTCTATAAAACATTTCATCTTACTCTTATCTTTGACAATTCTGGCCATCAGAAACACTTTTAAGATTTGTTAGAGCAAGTGTCCATTGCCAGAAACTCTCTAAGACACTGTGGATAATCCACAGTGAGCTGAGGAGGCTTTTCCCAACAGACCTCACTGATGAAAAGGACCCTCAGT
>NW_011473463.1:28992-30395 GCF_000754665.1 Bison bison bison
AGAGAGGGACATGACTGAGCGACTTCACTTTCACTTTTCACTTTCATGCATTGGAGAAGGAAATGGCAACCCACTCCAGTGTTCTTGCCTGGAGAATCCCAGGGATGGGGGAGCCTGGTGGGCTGCCGTCTATGGGGTCGCACAGAGTTGGACATGACTGAAGCGACTTAGCAGCAGCAGGGTAGAAGACATTTGCAAGCAGGAGGGTTAAGAGAAGAAAAGCGTGGGAGTGAGGCAGAAGAAATTGTTTCTTATGTTATTCTTAAATTAAATTTAAATCCTACTTTGCTTAAAGGATTGACTGTGGGGTGTCAGATCATAGGAAAAAAAGTATTCTCTTATGGGGCAAGAACAAGCTACAATCTTTTTATTATGTTCTTCATTTGACTTGAGATTTCCTCAATGTTACAATCATTGTTTTATTTTTAAAATCAATCTCTAGGACAAGACATTGAGTGAAAAAATATAAGGAAACTCAGAGGTTTTCAGGTATAATATTTGATGAAAACAGGAAAAATAAAGGGAGAGTGGAACTCCAGCAACTAAACAGGGAAAGAGGATGTTCACTTTTAGGAATATTAAGGCTGCATACACATCTGAACCATCACCTGCTCTTTACAATAGAAAGAAAAGAGGAAATGCAGTCTGGCATGACTGGAATGTATCAGTGAGAATTAAATTTTATGTGGTAGGCACTTGACATTGTATCTTTTTTTTGGCTGCACCACACAGCTTGTGGGATCTTAGTTCCTTGACCAGGGATCAAACCCGGACCTACAGCAGTGACAGCACTTAACCACTGGACAGCCAGCTTGGTGATATGATCCTCCCAACAAAATATTGAAGCAAATAATATCTATGTTTTTCAGCTAGGTATACTAAAACTTAGAGAGTTTAAGCATCTTGCTCCAGATCACACAGCTGGCATGTGGAGGGGCCCTGGTATGAACCCAGATCAATTGTTGCATGATAGCTAGAAGAAGATGAAATGGACTAGACATGTGATAGCCACATGATGAAACATCATAATGCTGTTGTTAAAAAAGAGCCAACAGGCCCAAATTGGAGTCACCTGTAAAAAGGCTCCCATCACCAAATGGAGACTTAATCTAATTGCAGTTTCAGCCTCTCCTAGGAATATAATCTTAATCACTCAGTCTGAAATTTCCTGGTCAACACTAGAAAGGAAATTTACCTGATAGACCTCCCACTGTGCAACAAAGGAAGGTGACCTTGTCTGAACAATCTACTCTTTGCTAGAATAACTTCCTTGTCTTGCTTCCTTCTGCCTATAAAAGTCTTCCCTTTTGTACAGCTCTTTAGAGCTCTCTTCTATTTACCAGATGAGATGTCACCCAATTTATGATTCATTTAATAAAACCAATTAGGACTTAAAAATTTAT
>NW_011473463.1:30495-32237 GCF_000754665.1 Bison bison bison
TTTGAGCATTATCCTATAAGCCAGCACTAACAGATATATAATACAAAACCACAAATGTGAGCAACATAAATAATTTTAAGTTTTCTGTTAGCCATATTAAAAAAGATAAAAAGAAACCGATGAAATGAATCTTAATATACTAATATTTATCTAAATATATACAAAAATTATATGTATTTTACATTCCTTTTATCAGACCAAGTCTCATAAATCTAACGCAATTTAATTTCAGCATCTTTCATTTCAGATTAGTTACATTTCAAGTGCTCAATAGCTATATGTGGCTCGTGGTTACTGTATTGGGCAGTACAGCCATAAGTAATATAGGAAGTGACTTGATATGATTTATACTTTAGAAAGACTTGTCAGACAGCACTGTGGAGGATGACTCTGGGGACAGCATGACAGGAGGTAGGGAGATGTTTAGGAGTGTAATGGTAATTCTCTCAGCAAGAGATAAAGGACTGAATTCAAGGGTTAACAGAGTAACTAGAAAGGAGGGATATTTTAAAGGTATTAATACAGTCAATAGGACCTGGCTGGAAGGGTGATATCAAGGGGGAGAAAAAGAGTCTAGAAGACAAAGGATAAACAGGTTTGAAAAAAATTGCTTTTTGAGGAATATCTAAGTAGAGAAATCCAGTAAGAAGTTGGAAATATGAATCTGGAGCCCAGGAGTGAAGTCTAGACTGGAGCTAAAAATGAGAGTGTCATTGGAAGATGGGTGAGAGGATCCTGAGATAATGTATGAGAAGAAGGGGAATAGAATATATTTTCTGAGGAGCTCAATTTTTAAAAGGCAGTCAGGGGAAAAGAAGACATGGAAGGAGGTTTTAGATACAGAAGTACAACCAGAAGAGAACCAAAGTACAACTAAATTTCGTGCATCCTTATAAAAACAGTCATGTAAAAGGATGAATACATGTGTATGAGTCAAGAGAACAGAATACCAAACAGTATGTATTTATTATTTAAACATAAATGATGGGCAAACATGAAAAAAGTCTATAACATAATGATATTATGGATAGCATGTCATTAAAATTCTTTAATGCTTTATATTGTTTATGGACTAAAAAGATGGAAAGAACAAATACGACATAAAGTATAGAGGAATTACAAATAAATCCCTGTGCTTAATTTAGTGGTTGCCACCTGACAACATTTAACAGAATGTTATGTAAGATCACCATTTCTCAACTTTTTTCCCCATTTTTGTTCCCTCCTCCCCTAAAGGAGCCTTGTTAGATATCTTTTCCTAATTCCCCCATATTAAAATTTAGTATCACAGATATAACTATATATATCTGTTTATGTACTGTGGCCCTCTGGAAAGTCACAGACCATTGTAATATCTAAGATTTTTCTCCTCCCACCTCTCCAATAACCAATACTGATTCCCTTGAGGGTGATATAGCTCCTGCTGAGAAGGCATATGCTAGATAATTCTGTTAGGGAAAAAAAGAAGAAAAAGAAGCCAGGTCTTGGTAAACCTCAGTACTGCCTTTAAGGAAAGAAATGTTTGTTTCAAACCACTAGTCCACCATTACTTTTTGTTTGCTTCATGATAACTTTCAAAGGAACTGAGAGATCTTCATGAAATGTTCAAGCCTAAGGAGTAAAGGTTTTATAAATATATTATAGACTTGTCTTCCTCAAACAAAATGAAAGTCAACATGATCATTTGAAAGTTACCCTTCATTTTAAATACATTTCAGCAAAATTTGGTCCATGATCAAATT
>NW_011473463.1:32337-32836 GCF_000754665.1 Bison bison bison
AGTAGCTGTTTGACTTTTTAATTTTTTGGTTTATGAGATCAAACTCAGGGGAAAAAATCTTTTAACTGTTTTATTTATCACTGAAAAGAAAAATAGCCTTATTGAATTACATGGAAAAATGTGTTTTCTTACAAATTACAATACCTATTTTACTGAGTGAAACAATATCAAGGAGAAATTTGGTAATGTCTTTCAACCACTAAAATGGTAATACATGGGCATGTCTGAGAAATAACAATTCAGAGGTGAATTTCTAATCTTTCATCCTGAAATTAGATCACAGACATTGTTAAGGAGCCAGGAGAGCTGCATGTAATACAGTGGGCTCTGTGTGAGCTACTTATCTCTGGGTAAAAATAAAAGGCATGGGGTTGTATCTTCTATATCATGTTCTAACAATATTGGCCATTCTGTAGATGCTGAATGCCCACTGATTTCAATTTTCAGCATCACTACTTACCTGTGTGTGTTGACTCAATTTCCCCAGAAGAGTCTGAAG
>NW_011473463.1:33076-34265 GCF_000754665.1 Bison bison bison
TGAACTCTACTCTACTTTTATATAAGGCTGTCTGCCAATGGCTAGCACAAACTTATTCAGAGGAAAGGCCCTATGAATTTCTCACATTCGTGGACATTTTGTGGGCACAGGCATTGATGACTATTATTCTGGACTATTGTTTCAAGGATGTTTTTAACCATCAACAGCCTTGAAGATACAATGTTTTCCTCCAGAGCATAGGGTAGGCTTACTTGGAAAACAGATTATATCTCCCTCTAGGGCAGATGTCAGACAAGTTTGCTTTCAACCCACTATACAAGATTTGGGTTCTCTTAAGTATGGGTTCCTCAGATGTGACACAACCCACTATGTGCCTAGTACCCACCTGGGCCCACCCTGGCATCACCCTGTGGGAGCTGGAGGGCAAGGGAAAGCAATTTGAACATGAAGCTCACACTGCTCTCTGTGCTGCGAACAACAGACTTCTTGTCTCTGACCCAGGAATCTTGTGTCTTCTGCCAGCTCCCCTGAAACTTTGGCAGCTGACTTGCTAGCATGCAAGTAGAGCAAAATTTCTGACCCTTTACAATTTTTGAAAATACTTTTGTGCTCACCTTCTTTTTATCAAACATTATTAATTAGACTACCTATTCCTTATTTCTCTAGGAGCCAAAATACCTAGTGCCTTGGACTGTTCTATTAACTAAGACTCAAGTCTAGTTCATTATTCCTCAAAAATGACTAAAGCGAAGTCACTACTATAAAAATCACTTCCTAAGATCCTAACAGTCTGGAAATAAAATGGCTTCTATATTCACCACTATTGCCTCCTTGAATTTTCTCAATTATATAATTAAGGCTTTCTGGAAAAGCTGAGCAGATTGAAGTTGAAGAAGTTTCCATCAACCAACAAAAATGAACTGAGAGTCAATAACGTGACCCAAAAGAAGCAAAAGGCTTATTAATAAGGGTAGGACCCTACTGTGAAATAACACTTAGGTAGACTAAATAATTAAAAAAAATAAAACTATGTTCTCTGTGGGCTCAAAGAATTGGGGAAGAGTGATGGACGAGAAAGGGCTTAGGTTAAGCCTTTGAAAGGTTGAAAATGATTAGTTTAAAGAGACTAAAATCCAGATCTTTAAAAATTTTTCAATTTAACCGTGTTTGCTTTCTATGTCTGTGTGTCTATTTCTGTTTTGTAGTTAAGTTCATTTGTATCATTTTT
>NW_011473463.1:34466-37713 GCF_000754665.1 Bison bison bison
GGACGACAGAGGATGAGATGGATGGATGGCATCACTGACTCGATGGACATGAGTCTGGGTGAACTCCGGGAGTTGGTGATGGACAGGGAGGCCTGGCGTGCTGTGATTCATGAGGTTGCAAAGAGTCGGACATGACTGAGCAACTGAACTGAACTGAACTGAACTGAATATTTCACTATGCACACACATACACACACACACCCTCACATCTTCTTTACCCATTCATCCATCAATGGACATTTAGATTGCTTCCATGTCTTGGCTAATGTAAACACTGCTGCTATGAACATTGGGGTACATGTGTCTTTTTGTGTTATACTTTTCTCAGGGTATATGCCCAGTAGTGGGATTGCTGGGTTATATGGTAGTTGTATGTTTTTTTTTTTTTAAGAAACCTCCATACAGTTCTCCAATTTACATTCTCACCAACAGTGTAAGAGGGTTCCCTTTTCTCCATTCCCTCTCCAGCATTTATTATTTGGAGGCACTTTAATGATGGCCATTCTGACCAGTGTGAAATGGTACCTCATTGCAGTTTTGTAAAATCTAGATATATTAACTCCTCATGTACACATACATGGTTACTTGCTTCCTCTCTCTGAATGTATGTGTGTCTGTATATAAACTTACATATGCTGTAATGTGTAGATTTTGCATACAGTTTGATGAATTTTAAACATATGTTGTAATGCATAGATTTTGCATACAGTTTGATGAATTTTGACAAGTGTTTATACCCACTGTAACCACCAGAGTTAAGATACTGAATGTTTCCATCACTTCCAGAAAGTTCCCTCTTGCCTCCACCACTCAGAGGCAAGCTTTATTAATTTTGCCTGTTCATATCATATAATGTTAAAAGGATAAAATGTGTTGAGGTGCTTTTGAATCAATGTAGGTACCTGAAAGCAAAAATACACGGAGTACATAATAAACCATGAGGAGAGCAACATACGAGCAACGTTCTAAAGGGCCTCGGGTATCAAAGTAAGAAGTCTGAATGTGATGAGAGGGTTTCTAAAGAGCAACTGGTAGATCTTCAGGAAGGTGATGACATGACAAAGGTGACATTTAAGATTGGCCTCACAGTATTATGCAAAATAGGTCAGAGTAGGTGAGAAATTCTACAAAGAATACAGTTGAATTTGCAGTGACAAGTATTATTCTGCATATAACCCTGAGCAAAGCAGGATGCTCAATTTTGGTATTATTGGTAAAAGACTGAATAGAACAGTAAAACTGGTTTTGTGAGCAAGGTCATAAGTAGTGGCAAATGGAGGCTGACAGCATAAGAAGGCAGTGATAAGTGGAGAGCAAGAAAAATCAGTGTTAGATTCAATCTTTTCCACACCATCTATTACAGGCCAGATTAAGACCATGCTGTAAGATGTATGGATTTGTAGATGACACAAAATTAGAAGACTGCTCACTTATCAAAAAAGAGGGAAACAAAATTCCTTCTCTGGGATCTGAAAAAAATGAAGGCCTGGGGCTGACAAATAGCTCTTAAAATTCAACAAAATAAGAAGTAAGACATGACAAAAACCTGAACAACTTGTATGGCGGTCCACAGCATCTAGAAAGCCTCTGTCTGATGGGAGGTTTTTGTTAGTTTACAGTTTAATTGGAAGTGAGTGTAGAATGGAGATAATGTTGACTTGGAAAACTAACAGATGGTAACTAAGATAATAGTCTCTGAAGTTATTTAGGGCCATGAAAACTGTTTAAGAAAATCAAGATATTATTCCATAGAGATTAAAGGAGGGCATAAATAGATGTATAAAGTTCTGAGGGAAATAATGATGGCAGATGTTCTGTACAAAAGAAGAAAACTTTCAAGAGGGAAAAGAGGACACAGGAGCTTAGAAGAAATTACTAGAAACCACAGGATGAGCTAGGGGCAGAGTAGTAATTACATTATGCAGCAGTTGAAGATTTGTAAAACAAAACAGAAAAACATCCTCCCAGGTTGAGGCTTTGCACAGTGGTATGTACCAAAAAGCAAAATTAATCTCAGAGCAATTAAAGTTAAAACTATAGGGAAAATGTTGGTTAGAGAGTTCATTCATTCTTTTATTTCATCTCTTTGCCCCAACAGGTAATGAATAGTTTCTTATAGTGAAGGAGATCATCAGATTCAGATAAATTTCATAGTGAATATTGCTCTTCCTTACCAATTTTAATTGAAGGTTGTAGGTACATTGTGTCATGGAATAAATATTATTTTAGAGGGTCACAAGCTAAATGGATATTCAATTCCAAAGTGATGAGCAGTAAAGGATAAAGGGATTTCTCCTCAAATACCCATGTGGTAGGTGCTACCTTAAAGTTTGTCACACTAACTATTTTGGTGAGTTCAATTTCCCTAATACATTTGCAATTTAAAAAGTTGCCAGTTAACACACTTGAATGGATTTCTACTGGTAGTTTCAGTGAAGGATCTTTTATGGCCAGAGGCACCTTTTGGGCAGTTTGCCTGAAGTAAGACAGCTTGATAGTAAGTATTAGTTAAAAAGTAATGTTTATGCGTCTTCATTTTTTTCCCCCGTTACCTACATGCTAGAATATTGGGAGAAAAAAATTACACATTCTATAAATAAGCAAATACCCAATAAACCTTAATGTTAACACTTACCAGAAAACCACTGCTGATGCCTCTGGTAAAATATCTCACATTTGATATTTTAAATAATTAATATTTCAAAGAGACCTTTGAAATACTCTGTGTGTCTATCAGAATCAATCATTTACTAAGGTTACGGAACATTTGTGAAAGGAGAACTAAGCAAAAACAAACTTGGAAAAAGAATACATTTAACTCCATTCAAAACTATCCAGCAGAGTAATTATCAGTGACTTTCTAAAAAGATAATAACAAAGATGTTTTTGGATATAGGCATGGTAATAATATCTGCCATGTATTGAGAGTTTATAATATGTCAGGCCCTGTTCTAAGGGATGTATGTACCCTGGATCTCTATACCAACCTATTTTTCAGGTAACAAAACTGAGGCATATTTAGGTAAGTAAGTCACTCAAGGTGGCAAAGTTGGGAGGTGACAGAATCAGCCTCAGACCCTTGGAAGCATGTTTCTAGAGCAGAAGTTGGCAAATTATAGCCTCAGTGGTCAAACCAACCTACCACTTGTTTGTACAGTCCACATCATAAGAATGGTTCTCACACATTAAATGTTTTTTTTTTTTAATTGAAAAAGAATAATCTTTCAAACTACATGAAAATTCCCCC
>NW_011473463.1:37813-40480 GCF_000754665.1 Bison bison bison
GCTGACCACTGCTCTAGAGCACACACTGTCAACATCAGTGTCATGCTACATCCAAACACCTGTGCAACTCGCAATCTCTGAGTTGCTGAAGGAGCTTGGCAACCTCCGTGTCAGTGAAACAGGGCTCATTTACGGGTGGAAGATGGGAAAGAATACCAGAAGTCAATGTCTGCCTATTTGAAACTGAGATGTGTCTACTTAGAAGTACAAAGTCAAGAATGACACAGAATCATTCATGAAGCAACAATTATACACACACTTCTATGTGGATTTACATTTAAGAGACCTTGAAAGAGAAGAGAGGTGTTTTCTGTTTTTTTTTTTTCCCCAAAGGCAATAAAACACCTGCTTTCCAAGCTTTTTTTTTTTTTTTTGGTTTTATTTTTAAAAATTAATTTATTTTAATCGGAGGCTAATTACTTTACATGATTGTGGTGTTTTTTTGCCATACATTGACATGAATCAGCCACGGGTATACCTGTGTCTCCCCATCCTGAACCCCGCCTCCCACCTCCCTCCCCACCCCATCCCTCTGGGTTGTCCCAGAGCACTGGCTTTGAGTGCCCTGCTTCATGCATCGAACTTGCACTTGATTTTCCACCCGAGAACCAGCCTCTGACTGACGTGGAGTAAATTCAGCTCCGTTATAGAAGACACAGCTCCTTGCCTACTGGACTGTCATATCAGAATATAATACTGTACAATGAACCTAAGCATCTTCATAAGAAATACAAACACAACCCTAGTTGTGGAGAGAAGAAAAGGGATAGTTTGAACTTCCAGAGCACCATCAAGAGGTCACACGTATACTTGTATTTTCCTTGGTTCCTAGCACAAGCACCAGGTAAGGGAAGGATGGAAGTAATTTTTTAAGCACGGCCCTTATGTCAGATAGCTTTAACAAAAGTCACACATCACAGCAACAACGGCAGCCCACCACCAGGTATAAAAATGTACATGAGGGAACTGGTACTCTATGTTGCTGATGGTTGGAATACAGGAAACAAGTTGACAATTCATCCATTGTTAGACCAACTTTTGAATTATTCCTTCTCTGCTTACCAGATTCTAGAGTAGGTCAACTCTCCTGCCAGAAAGGTAATGACAACTTCACCTCACTTTTGCACAGGCACTTAAATGTTGGTTATCTACTTAACTGTTGGTTATCTATTTTTAAAGAGCAAGGAGTCTTGTGTGTGTGTGTGTTTCTGATCATGTCATTTTTTTGAATGCACAGAGTAAAGACTGCTTGCTGTAAACTGATCTGTTCTTATTACAACTTCCACTTTCAAACTGAGGAGCGTATATCTTGTTTTAACATGATGATATTATATACTTTTGTTTTTTTCAAAAAATAAAAAGCAGTTTGAAAAAAAGCCATGTATAATCAACTTCAATCAGTTTTTGAACAGTCTTAACTTGGTAAAGACATAAATATAAAATTGTTTTTCGTTTTCTTCACCATTGTTCTTAGACATACAACATCAAGTTTCCCTTTCATGCCCCTTGATGATATCTTAGGAAGGTTCTGTAATTTTCTGGTTGTAATTGAAATACTGATCTTATGTTTGTTTCAAGGCATTTCCTTCCCCCATTGTTGGTTAGTCTTTTGGACCCAGGTGCCCGAAGGCTAGAATGGGTGGCATAATTTGTTTGCTGTCTCACTCCCCCAGCCTCTCTCATGGAAGAATTTGACCCCCAGTGGGCTGGGGCAGGGAGGAAGAAAAGGAAAAGAGGAAACATTATAATTCTCTTAAAAAAATTTTTTTAATGTGAACTATTTTGTAAAGCTTTTATTGAATTTGTTAAAATATTGTTACTGTTTTATGTTTTTGTTTTTTCTGGCCATGAAGCATGTGGGATCTTAGCCCCCAGAGAAGGGATTGAACCCACACCCCCTTCATTGCAAGGCAAAGTTTTAACCACTGGACCACCAGGGAAGTCCCTGTTATAATTCTCTTGATGAATGTGTTAGACGGGGTTACAAGAGACAAAGGTAGGAATTTAGTATAAGCACGTATGCAGAAGTAGTAGGAATAGGAAATAGGCTTCAGCAGCTACATAGTCAGGTGGGATTCCCAAAGAAGTAAAATACCACATGATCCAGCAGTGCCAATTCTGGTCATATATCAGGAAAAAATCATAATTCAAAAAGATACATGCACCTCTACATTCACAGCAGCACTGCTCACAACACCCAAGACATGGAAACAATGTAAATGCTCATCAACATATGAATGGATAAAGAAGATGTGGTACATGTATACAATGGAATACTACTCATCAATAAAAGAAACAAAATAATGCCATTTGCAGCAACATGGATGGACCTAGAAATTATCATACTAAAGTGAAGTAAGTCAGAAAGAAAAAACAGAAACATTGTATGATACCACGCATATGTGAAATCTAAAATACGACACAAATGAACTCGACAAAAAACAGAGACAGACAGACACAGAGAACAGACTTAAGTTGCCAAGGGGGAAGGGATGGTGGAGGGACAGATTGGGAGTTTGGGATTAGCAGATGCAAACTATTACATATATAATGGATAAACAACAAGATCCTATGGTATAGCACAGGGAAATATATTCAATATCTTGTGATGAACTATAACGGAAAAAATATGAATATATATATATATATATATATATATACCTGTCT
>NW_011473463.1:40580-40746 GCF_000754665.1 Bison bison bison
AAGAGTACTGGAGTGGGTTGCCATTGCCTTCTCCGAATAATTCCTTAAGAGGAATTCAATAATCTGCTCCAGAAGAGAGCCAGTATGACTCTGAGCATGGCTGGATTCTTCCTCAATCAACTAGAATGGATTTATGCTTCTAGCAATCTCACTCCTGTCTCCTGAT
>NW_011473463.1:41084-43447 GCF_000754665.1 Bison bison bison
CTTCTGTGATGGAGACAACTTAATTTACAACCTCACTATTTACTTGCATTCCCATTTCAAGGATAAACCATCAATGACTCCCAAACAATATTATTTATAAAATTTCCTATCATCTCAGACTTCATGTGTTTCAGATGGATGGAATTACCCAAAGATTTCCCCATCTAATCACAGCCCTAATGACTACTTACCTCAATTTTTTCTCTCTCTCTTTTTTAAATTATTCCCCAGGCTTAGAACCTTTGAATGATCTTTAGTATTTTTTTCTTCATCTCCAAAGTCAAATAGTGACTAACCTACAGCACATTGTCACTGGCAATACAGAGTCTCCTCCTCAAGTTTAACACATATTCCTTAACCTGGATAATCTACATGAATCAACTTGCTGAATTATGTTTCCAGTCTCTCATACAACTAAACTATAACTTTAATCACATTATCCTCTTTTCTAAGAGTCAAGGCTCATCTGTTCCAATCCACACTCCAATGGTCTCACTAATTATTTCCAGAGTTTTCTTTGGCTCCTCCAATCATACCAGCTAAGCTACCTCTCCTTATCATTTTCTACAAATCCTAAGGTCTTCCCTCATGTTTCTAAATTAAGAAATAAAAGATTAATGTCAATTCTAAAGAAAAAAGCAAATAACAACAAAAGACAGATACTTTAAATGGATATAACTTTTGGAAAGATAATTAAATGAATAAATTTTAGCTCACCAGATCTATTCAAGGAGTCAAAGTCCTAGAGTGAGTGCTTTGGAAACATAAAGGGCCTAAATTCAGGTAATTTAGGCAATTTATACAAAACACACATTAACAATATCCTGCTCTATTAACTAATTAAATTTTACATAGACCTTAATTATATGCTTTACTAAATAAAAGGAAGTTGGTCTCCAATAGAAAAAAAAAAATTAATTTCAAAATAAATAAATAAATAACTCCCTAAGGCAAATACTCATAGTAAATTTAACATACTGCTACTACCATTTAATTGAATTCAACTATTAAATTAAAAAAGAAGACATATGCAAAATAATAAGGCAATTGTATATTAGGTGGTATTGCCTTTTGGTGTTTCAGTCAAGGGAACAGTGATTAATCTCTTCATTACTTTATAATGTTCATCAGGGAAAAAATAGCTCTTCAAAGTTCAAATTTTCTGTAATTGAAACCCAGAGAACTCCTAAGAACACGGGGCAATAAAGCATAGGGTGCTTCATTAGAGGAAATCTATAATTACAGATTATTGAGTAAATAATATGGATGCCATTGAATTACATGGGAGTCGATCAGTTAGTAGAAAATGGCATAAAATTACAAAATTAGGCACCAATACCTCAGAGATATAATTATGTCAGTTTCTGAACATTATGTAGTTCTTTTAAAATAAAGTCATAGATGATAATTATGCTTAAATAACCCCCTGAAAGCTGGCAAAACCAGAGAAAATACTGGCATTTAAAGATTATCATTCCTTGAAGCTTAACTTCATGAGTGCTTTATTTTGATGTGTCTACTTGACCTCTGCATTTCTTTGATTTTCACTTTTACATTAAAAAAAAAAAAAAACCTTCCCTGGCTTATATCATATACTATTTTATGAAGTAACTGTATCACTATCTAGCTACTGTTGTGTAACTACTGTTTGTGGATACTGTTATATTTTTATTACAATGGATAGAGCTGGGTTCAGAGACAGACTTGCAAATATGCATGTAATTTCTGTCTTAGGATTAAGTAGAAAAGATTTACAACTTCAAATTTGTTTCAACCATGTCTCTTCTTAGGATAGCAGGGTCCAAAGAGGAAAGCAGGGAGGACGTAGACACAGTATGCTTCACTCAGAGCCCCAGCACATTTCTTATTTAGCTTTTAATTCATTCTTTCAAGCTATCAACATGTGACCACTAGGCACTTACTCAGTGGACAGCACTCTACAAAACAGGGAATTATAAGGCATTCTTCTAAGAAACATTGCCACAAATAGATCAATTATGTATTTCTTCCACTATGTAGTCTTATTTGGAAATTGAGAGAATTTTTGGTTAATAAAGAGCCTTGCTTATCAAACTGAATACCAAAGAAACACTTTAAAAATCACTACTTGTTTAAAATATATCTGAAGAACAGAAGGAAAAATACTGCAGATTTTTGGCTCTTAGAAAGATAATTTACACTATAATTTTTTACATTATCATTTGGGCATGTATCAGGTGTTTGCATAAGCCAAGATTCTACCATTTAGAAAAGCAAGTTATTTTTGTATAGTTTGTGTACTGATCAATTACCTCAGATAAATACATTATGAAAGGAGAAACTGTTGATTTTAATGAAGGATATTAAAAAGATTGTTTATTTCC
>NW_011473463.1:43547-43958 GCF_000754665.1 Bison bison bison
TAAATACTCCTTGGCAAAGATTTAGGACCAGATAATATTCTGTTCTTCTCATGATTTGCTCACCTAAACTCATCAGTGAAATCTTTGCATACTATCTGATTTCATTCGACGGTTTATTTCCTATTTATAGCCTATATCAAGAGGGGGGAATTGTAGTCCACAAAGAAATGATAAGGACAAATTTTCACTCAGCACTTCCATGGCTGCTGCTGCTGCTAAGTCACTTCAGTCGTGTCCGACTCATGGCAGTTGGTGATTTTTAGTATAAGGGAAATTTATCCTCACCCTTTAGAAGGAATCCACAACTTATGTTCAATCCTGGGTGTTAGAGAACACTTGGATTTTCCACTTCAGGAAAAAGGAAGGAAAAAAAGGTTCCATGATTTCTTTAAAGCAATTACCTGCCTTGTG
>NW_011473463.1:44058-45850 GCF_000754665.1 Bison bison bison
ACTTCTACCTCAGAGTCAAATCAAGAGAAAACAACATGTGCTGAATGGACTAATCATGCTCATGTAAGAGGGGACTTGGAAATAGGTAGCTAAGGAAACCTTGTCAACATCCAGCTCCATTCAAGAAAGGACAATGTCTCTTAATCTCATTAGAATGACCAGGGCATATTCATTTAGAGCAATGATAAAGAAGATGACAAATTAACCAACCACACTGCATTTTCTCTGAAGAAATACTCTGCAAACAGAAAGACTATATCCACTGAGACCAGGGTACTGATTAGGTGACTTCATTAAGGCCTATTTCCCAGGGGGGCCTGGTTTTCCTATTTGAAATCTCTATTTTGATGCCAAAAAATCTGCTTGAAATTTCTCTTACATGTCAAACTTAACCAGTAAATGATCACAAAGGCAGAGTTTGAGTTTCATATACAACAGAAAGTAGTTAAGGAATAGGAGAATATTACCTTTCTGTTTGGGGAATGACACGTTTTTTACTAGATTGAAGCCTGTGAGGTCACCACGTTTATAGCCCCCAAAGTAGTCAAAGAGCAACAGTTTCATATGATTCAAACTAATATTTAGGGATATAATAAAGTCATCTGAACTATTACCAGCTCTCTGAAAAAATATTTCAAAACAAAGAGGCAAGACTGTATTATTATAGTCTTGCTATGCTATGCTATAGTCTTGCATTGTATATGATATGACAACGATGATATGCATCTTTAAAATATTTTCAAAAATGCAGAACCTGAAAAGCACAGTCTTTCTAATAGTCCCTATTTTCCATAACTCCAACCTCCACATTCTAACTCTGTTTTGAGTCATCAATACAAATTCAAGACAAGCCTGTTCTCCATACGTAGTTGTCATGTTCTCTGGGCTATTATTGTTTATGATGATGAGGTTAATTACTTGTGTTTCTTTCCCTAAAGCTTAGGAATAGTTTTGCAAGATCTCCCAGAACTCTGTCCCTTACTCCTACTCCAGCATAGGGATGCAAGGCAGCTTATCTCGTCATTTTAACGAAATATCTTTGAGGTATGATTTCACTGGGGAGAGATTTAGAAATCAAAGCTTAAGTAGGGCTATGAAAGTAATTTATACAGTACTGAGCAAAACACAATCTTGAGAACTCATTTTTTCCCTCAGCAAGCATTAATGAATGTCAAGCCTTTATAGATTAGTTAATATACTTAGAGATAGATAAAGCATGTTCGTTTTGCCAAAACCTTGATACAGCCAGTACCTCACTGAGAACTGAACAAATAAACCCACTTGTTATAGTATTTTTTCAGAGAAAAATTCAGCAAAATTTGCAAAAAAGTCAAATTTATTTTTTATATTGTAATCACATGAATCGACAACTACTTCAATAGTATGTAGAATATCAATATATCTGCTACATTTGTGCTTTCTTATTAATTGTAATTTTATTTTTGTGAATTAGAATTTACCAGATAGAAAAACCAACCAACCAACCCAGTTCAACCAAACATCTAATTACATTTTTCATGCTCTTTGTCATTTTAGTGAGTTTCTTATTAAAAGAACGCCAGCACGACTTTTATTAATGTCAGAGAATGCATCTTTTCCTTTTGATAAAAGAAGAAAGGACCTTTCACATTGAAAATTCAATTTTTTCTCCTAACACTTCCAATATGACACAAACATATGGTAAATAAAATTATTCTAATAAATATTAGAGCCAGTGGACCAGTGAGGGAAACTCTGAGCATGCTGTGAATATGCTGAATACTAAAGAGCATCTGAAATATAAAAACCATTG
>NW_011473463.1:46122-50621 GCF_000754665.1 Bison bison bison
GGAAGAGATGACATATGGACAAATGTAATGACAAAGTTAAGAGTTTTACATGGTAGAATATACTAGTTAGAAGAACCTGCTTTCTATTTTCTCCATAAAAATATAATTAAAGTTAGGTTTCAAAATAAGGCACTTTACCCAAAGTAAAGGAATAATATCAAATAATTTCAATAAAAAGGAAAGAATAATGATTGCATTCAAGAACAACGGAACTTGTGAAGACTGTAAGTGCATTCCCCTGGAAATCCCTCACTATATAAGGACTATTGGTGCTACTTCCTTTTTCTGAGACATTTAGAAACATACTGTCTAACCATTTGTCTTACAGAGTTACATATGGGTATACCTTGAGACAGGGAACTAGTCTGGATAATCTAGAGAACAGCTTCATGTTTTATGAAAACCAAATCACAGAAAACAAAGGATGCATATTTCTCTAAGTGAACTCAGCATCAAGTGCAAACAGACCTAAGGACAATGCTACAGAATGAAATCCTATAAGTCTTATTGCATTGCTTATATAGAACGTAGTACAAACTATATGTAGATATGATACCTTAAACCACTGGGGATTAAAAAAAAAAGAAATAGGAATCTCTTCAGAAAAATACATGAGAAATTTGAAGCTGTTTGCTCAGAGTATGTAAAGTATTCATCAGAGGAAAATGTTCAAACCTACTTTAAGAGAGATGAGAACTCTTTCTTAATGTATCAGAAGAGGGCCAAAGATGATTGTTTCTTGACATAAGTTCTCCTGGGAAAAGCTCCCTTTTTTATTTGCTACAGAGATCATACTGAAATTGATGGGAAAGAATAGACATTTTGAAATAAATAAAAGAGGTCACTGGTAGGAAGAGATTTTTTTTTTAGAAGTGGATTCTTGTTAAAAGATTCTCACTTTTATTCAAGTTAAAATGCTCATTTTGTTCCATGAACAAAGGTATGTGGATTTGACTTCTTTCATTCACTGTACACTTAGGCAAAACACAGGGGCTTTCTGGACACGTGAGGGCATACGACCCATGCAGTCACACAGGGCCTAGCACTCAGAAGACCCCATACTTGCTTTGAGGCTCTGCTGCTGCCATCTTGAAGTTCTTAATATTTTTTGTACAAGAGGCCCACATTTTTATTTTGCAGTGGGCTCCACAAATTATGCTTCCATGCTGGTAAAATAAAACCTATCTGTAACATAGTAAACTATCTTGATTGCTCATTTTTCATAAATTCCTTATTAATATTTGAAAAAGATCACATTGTCTTCAGAATGATGTAGTACTGTCTACTGCTGATACTTTCTTCATGCTATATTCTTTAACATTCATAAAATTGTATCAAAGAAGAATTTCCCAGTGGTAAAGTCACTTCTTTTAGAGGGTACACTAACTTTTTCAATCCATTCAAGAGTGATTTACTAAGAAAATAGTCTCAATGCTCCAATTATCATTGAAAAAAAAAATGTTTGGCTGCTGAAAATAAATTTAAAAGCAGAAAAGACTGGAATAGTAGCTTTGGATTTTCTTTCCTCTAAGTTCATATCCATGAGGGTATATGGAACAAAGATGTCAAGCCAAGACAAATGAAAAACTCACACATGTTTACCTGATATCTGAATCCATACATCAGGAGCAAACAAAGGGCCCTAAATTATGTACAAATAAGGATAATGATAGCAAGAGTGTGTTAATACTCAACTAATAACTTGCTCTTCAGTAGATGTGCTCCTAAAACAGCTATGTAATTCATTATCTACCTCCTCCCCATGACTAAGAAATTCTATCTGAGCATATCAGAGATATTTCTCCCTAAGAAATTCTTTGGTAATTCACTTCATAAATCAAGTACACGCATACACCTATGTATACACACACACACACATAGAATGTAAATAATCATTCTTTAGTAAATCAGTTGTTTGAGTTCACTTTGGAATGTTATAGTTGAAAAAACATGGCAACATCCATCCATCAAAGCCATACTGGACAACACAAATACTCTGCTGAATTCCCTGTAAACTTAAGTGACAAGGATATCTTCCCATCTTCACTGAAAACTACTTGATTGTGACTGATCCTGTCATTTGGCAGAAAGTTCAAAAATGATAGGAATGTAAAGCTTGGAGGATAAGTCCCTCATTTTCACATGTAAATAATTAAAATAAATAATTTAACTAATTAACAATTTAAAGCACTAGTGAAGTAGAGTTGTATAGTAGAAGGAGCAGTGGATGAGGCTAGCTCTACTCAAGGTCTACGGCCTTGAGCAGTGGGCTGAGGACCACACTTTGAGAACCACTGGCCTAGGAGAATGTCAAGAACCTGAAGGGCGAGAATCTGAACCCACCCACTGTGGGAGAGTCCCTGAGGCACCTGCCACAAGTGTTACAAGGTATCAACAGATGGTGGAAGTGTTCTTTTGAAGGAAGAAATTCAACCTGAAAGATGGTACTGGGTTAGCCTGCCAATTAGCAACAGGAGCATGGTGGGAGGACTGGGGAGCCAGGAGGATGTCAGGAGGTTGTGACCTGAAACTGAGGCCAAAAAGACGAAGCTTAAATCAGGAAATAAAGCCAAATAGAGCACAAAGCTGGATGAAACATTTTGGCTTGTTATAAACTAAGGTATGGGAGAAAATGACTTAAAAAGAGTCAGGACACAGGAGGAGCACTTTGGTGAGATAGGATTATAGGAAGGAAAACTCATGTGAGATTAATAAGAAGGCCAAAGGCCCAAGCCTTGGTGTTAGGGTGGGACAAGGGTTGGGTCTCTTTTGGCCCAGAAAGTTCCTAAAGAGGCTTGGCCCAAATACCTTGTCATCTTCACCAAAAAGAAATTCTAAAAGATATACTGCAGGCAGAAAGAGTAATTCCAGATGTATGATCTGAAATACAAAAAGGAATGAAGACCAATAATATGTGGGTAGTATAAATGAACACTAACTGTTTGATAATTATAATTATCATACTGTACAGCACAGGGAACTATATTCAGTATCTTATAAGAGCCTATATGGGAAAATAATCTGAAAAAGAATGGGTAAATAACTGAATCACTTTGCTGTACACCTGAAACTGAAACACATCATTGTAAATCAACTAGACTTTAATTAAAAAAATAAATTTAAAGAAAAAGAAAGGCATACAGTATTGATGCCAGAGTCTGGCATTACCCACCTTAGAGCAAAACGGTATGATTTAGAGATGGCTAACTACCATATTTGTGAGATAAGCAACTACCTTCTTATCCTCCTCCCTCTCAAGAAACAAAAAGAACAAAGCAAAAACCTGGCCCCATTTTCCACTGAGAGCTCAAATACATTTTTTTTCCTTGAAGACACTACTGTTGGTGGAAATGTTTGTGAGGGAGTATAAACTTCTGATTTGACTTTGGAATGTAAGTTCCAATCAGTACTTAATTACTTCTGTCTTTAAAGAGCCACATCCTGTAGAAGAAGCATTGACTACTGAGGTCCAAAGCACATAGAAGCTTTTCATAAGGTTATAATTATCTATGATTGTAAAAGGAAGAACACATACAATTCTTTTTTTAAAAAAAAGATCGATATATTTTTATTGAAGTACAGTTGATTTACAATATATATTTCCTTATAAAAATGCTACTTTGTTTTTCTGGGGTCTTAGAGAGGGGACTGGGAGAAGAGGCTGAGAACTATACTGCAAATGCCTTACCACCACCCCTGTTTCCATCCATGAGGAGAGAGGTACCTCTATGGGGTTTCATTTACTGTCATGGTTACTCAAGTGAAAAGGGTTAGTTTTCAACATACCTGGGTCACAGGAGCTTACATGAGATGAGTGAAAAGTTCAGGCTCTATGTACTGGGGGGGATGGAGCACAGGTACTCTTAAAGCTTAATGGAGCCATAGTCCACCTCTCTAGTTTCATTTCCATTCCTCTCAAAATATGATCATCTAGCCCTTCGAACAAAGCTTCATTCACTCTTTGAGATGAAAAGAACAGTATAACAAGGCCTAACAACATAATGGATCCTGGTTACGCCAGAAAGAGCTCTGACTCAGAACCAGTTGCCTCAAACAAGTAAATCGTCTTTTTAAAATGCTGGGGAAGACACAGGGGAGGCAGTTTCACATACCACACTGAAGTGAAGTAGAACAAGGTCGGTTAAGCACTCTATCCTGAGACACACACCTTTCATTTTCAATTGTTTTCAAATAAAAAGAGAGAAATCCCCTTTTCAAGTTAGATTGTTTAAATGCACCTATAGCTACTCCTGTCTAGCAAAGGCTAGGCAAGCTCTCCCTACTGATGCATTTCAAAAAAGGTTCAATTGGCAAAAGAAAGCAAGTGCAAAGGGTTTTTGATAAAAGAGGACTAGAGGGAACACATTTTCCTTTCACAGAAATACTGTTCTAGAAAATCAGATGAGGTAGCAGTTCAAAACCACAAAAATGTACACATGGGTGAGATAAACAGGGAAATTAGAAAATTTCAAATTCAGACATTCAACTATACAAAATGA
>NW_011473463.1:50883-52147 GCF_000754665.1 Bison bison bison
ATATATATATATAAATGAATTGCTTTGCTGTACACTTAATGCAAAACAAAGTATTATGACTTTCAGATTACAGCATAGCCTAACCCAGCATATGCTAAGAATATGATTTTTCTACTACAGAGCCATGTGTGTGTATGTGTGTTAGTTTCTTAGTCATGTCCAACTCTTTGCGATCCCACGGACTATGGTCTGCCAGGCTCCTCTGTCCATGGGATTCTCCAGGCAAGAATACTGGAGTGGGTAGCCTTTCCCTTCTCCGGGGGATCTTCCTGATCTGGGGACGGAATCCGGGTCCTGCATTATAGGTGGATCCTTTACCATCTAAGCCACCAGGGAAGCCCACCACAGAACCATTCAGGTCTGTAAAGAACTCCTAGGAACCTGTTCTACCCTCAGCAGGGCTGTGCCTGCAGCTCCCTAGACCTACAGGCATACATTCTGTTTAGCGATGCTTTACATAATTCTTAGGCAGCTCTATCTAGGGCTCACCAGATAGAAAAGACTAAATCAAAATCAGGACCTCTGAAATACCTCCTCTGATAAAGAGATAATTTTTTTTTTTACATAATGTACATGTAGAGTAGATTCTAATACTGGTTAGATTAGAACAAAAGGATTATGGTATCTACACTTAATTGCACATTTAAAGGATAATTATTTTTTGCTTTCCAAATGAATCATATCATCATCTTCTAAGCTATTATGAAATAGTATATCAAATCCATTGTTGAATTAGATGACAACTAGGTATTCTAAGTTTAGGTTATAATGTTTTTCTAATACCATTATAACAAAGGTATAACTGATTTCTTAAACTAAGACTTTTTTTTCCCGCTAAGAACAATGGGAACCCACTCCAGTACTCTTGCCTGGAAAATCCCATGGACGGAGGAGCCTGGTAGGCTGCAGTCCATGGGGTCTCTGAGTCAGATACGACTGAACATCTTCACTTTCACTTTCCACTTTCATGCATTGGAGAAGGAGGTGGCAACCCACTCCAGTGTTCTTGCCTGGAGAGTCCTGGGGACGGGGGAGCATGGTGGGCTGCCGTCCATGGGGTCGCACAGAGTCGGACACAACTGAAGCGACTTAGCAGCAGCAGCAACTAGTCAAGATATCTTATACATTATAGATTGCTCATGTGTGAAGGGAGTGACTGAGAAATTACTAGACATAAAGAAGAAAAACAGAAGTTTTCACTTGTGAAAAATATGTGAAAATGAAATATACATGTTATATGCTACATATAGTCCTGCGTGAGTGG
>NW_011473463.1:52247-53167 GCF_000754665.1 Bison bison bison
CACACATTAACAATAGATTTTTCCCTGATTCTGAAGCGGCCTGGGGGCTCAGGGATTCAATGTGGGTGGAACTGAGTTGGGTGCAGGGCAGTTTGTTGGTTTCAGGAAGCTGTTAGGTATAATTACCAATGTGAATCTAAAGGCATTTGACTGAGAACAGGGTCAAATTAACTGCAATGTCAGTATATAACAGCTGTTATTCATTTGATACTTTTTTGTAATAAGAATCAGAATATTGAAATATGGAACTGAAGCATGTTTCTAATAAGTGATTAGGCCATCTTCAAGGTATTTTGGTCATTTCTTATGTAGTCAGTTCGATCGTTTTCACTGACCTGCTCCAATATTTTCATGGTTTTCTAGCTAGTGAAGTTACATAACGCATACATGGCAACAAGCACATACTGTAGAGGAAAGCCAAATTTGTAACTGCTGGCATTACTCATATTCTACATAAGAATGATGAAATCTTATTAAATACTCAACACATTGAAGACAGTTCTTACAGTTTTTGCAAATTGGAGTTTCTGCATTTAGAATGTAAGAACTCTTAATGAGATCTAAAGTATATTACCTATCTTGTTTCACATATTTATTTTTGTCTCCTATTTAAAAGAATATTTTTAGTTGATGTAGAAATTTGTTTTATTGCTAAGGCAGATAGAATGAGAGTTTAGCACTTATTTCTAGTGAACTCAGGCCAGAAATGCAATTATTCTAGTATGAGGTCAGAAAAAAATTACTAGTGATAAGTGGCTCAAAGAGACTACAGGAAAAAATAACTAGAACCTTTGATTAATCTGGAGTGTATTCTGGAATTAGAATAGATGAAGCCCACTCTCCAACACTCATTTGCAGTGATCACTTATGCTCTGAATAATGGCCCAGAGAAAATAACAAAGTCCTAATGATTTATCAGG
>NW_011473463.1:53267-54310 GCF_000754665.1 Bison bison bison
CTATGTTGCACATTTTCACCTGTGTAAAATCTGAGGCCCAAAATACTGGGGGTTGGGAAAAGGTATTTGTGTGAGTTGGAGGAGGGCTGTGAACTAACAGAGTTCAGAAAGATTACGGATGATAAAGACTGGTGCCCAAATGGCTTTCTATAAAATTATAAGATCAGATTAATCAGAATATCTCTTCCTCTAGGCATGCTAGTCAACTAAGATTTTTATTGTTGTGATTATTTCTATTCATAGTTTTTCATTATATGCTCACTGAAATAACTATTCTTATTAAAGGGATAACAACATTTAACACTTATTAAATGGTAACCATGTACCAAGCAAGTGCTAAGAGATTTGCACATATTGTGTCATTTCATTCTTAAGAAAATCCTAGGAGGAGGATGGCATTTTTCCTGTTTTATAGGCAAGGAAGCTTCCCTGGTGGCTCAAAGGGTAAAGATTCCACTTGCAATGCAGGAGACCTGGGTTTCATCCCTGGTTTGGGAAGATTGCCTGGAGGAGGGCATGGCAACCCACTCCAGTATTTTTGCGTGGAGAATCCCCATGGACAGAGGAGTGTAGCAGGCTTACAGTCAATGGGGTCGCAAAGAGTAGGACACGACTGAGCTACTAAACAGCACAAGCTGAGGATCAGAGGGGTTAGGTGAATTGTTCAAAGTTATACTGTTTAGAGGGGGAGTCAGGATTTGAACTCAGGTTTCTCTGGCTGTGAAGGAAAGGAGACTAAATTCTGTAATTGCAGGCTAAACAACTGCAAGGTCTAACTGAGATGACTTGTCACTGGGGTGGGGGGTCACAGAGTCATCTGACTGAGTGTGATGTATCGTTTGACGGTTGTTATTGTGGAAGCTGCTCTTGTACCTCAAAGCCTTAACCCAGTGCTTGAATTTAGAAATTTGAGAACTGTTTATTGAATGAATGGCAGCAGTGTGTCATGAGGTTGCCTAAATTGGACCTAAAGATATTTCATTAAAGTAATAATAAAATCCCAAATGTACACTACTAAATACCTTGGGTTGTTAAAGCTCTAA
>NW_011473463.1:54889-55096 GCF_000754665.1 Bison bison bison
CTGTGCTATGGTTTGTTGCTCAGTCATGTCCGACTCTGTGACCCCATAGACTGCCAGGCTCCTGTGTCTGTGGGGATTCTCCAGGCAAGAATACTGGAATGGGTTGCTATGCCCTCCTCCAGGGGATCTTTCCCAAACCAGGGATCGAATCCAGGTCTCCCACATTGCAGGCAGATTCTTTACCATCTGAGTCATCAGAGAAGCCCA
>NW_011473463.1:55750-58583 GCF_000754665.1 Bison bison bison
TAAACAGGTAATTCTAATTTCCATATAATCTTATATGAGGAGAAGCAAAACTGTTCCTGATTAAATAATATTTGCATAAGAATCACACTTGGAGTTTCCAATTTCAAAACACCCTTTCTGAAATGCATTTATTTTTATTGCTTCCTGTTAGTCCTTGCAATTAATTTGCTGAGTTCCAGAAACATGAAAAGAAAGAGATTTATTCACAAATATTACAAATATTTGGTAAGATTTCTTACTCTACTTACAGATTTAATTAATTTATTTTTCATGATCCCTAAATTAATTATCATCTATATTAATACAATCAAAGGTTGGAGAATGTAGATTATGCCAAGTACTTTGCATAGTTTACATACTATTACACACATTTTAGAGTACATTTATTGATTTAGCATATGTTTGGCTGCATTTAAATTAGCTTTCTTAATTTTATATTTAAATAAACGACGTATTACTGTGCATGCTTTAATTAAAATTATTTGTGGAATGGCACAATAAATATTGGTTGGATTAATGAAATAACCTAAGATGTCAAAACACATCAATACATAGTTATATATTGATGAAACTTTGCTGTTCTTAAAAAGTCTATACAATATTGTAAAGTATTTATTCTCCAATTAAAATAAACAAATTTATATTAAAAAAAAAAAGTCTAGGCCATCAGTGAATCCATTGCTTCCAACACCAAATGCCTTTTTTTCCTCCATGTCTTCTATGAAAATTTTCCTTTGTGTACCACCTTCTTAAACTGCCACAGGTTGCAACTCCTTTGAAAGGAACATCAGACATGAGCTAACTCCTTTTTTTCTTCACCTTTGACTGTTTTCTTCCAGCTATATCCACCTTGTGTTCAACTCTCCTTTCTTGTATTCTGGCTCACTACCTGGGTAATCCCTGAACAAATTCCTATAATCACCTTGACTCTCCTACTTCATCACTTCACAACTCATCATCTGACTTGCAAGACTCCTCACAAGTCTTTCCAACAGTCTTCCTATTTTTCCAATAGTTTCCAATTTCAAACTCTTCTCTGTCAATGATGAAAACGAGGACAATGAGAACCTGAGAAAATATTTACTGAACATTGAACTGTTCATCAGAGACCAATGACATCAACATGTAATTGATAGACCAGAGTATTAGTGACATCAGTCTCTGTGGATTACCTCATTTTACCCTCACAATAACAAAGAATGTTCTATTACTCCTGTTTATAGAGGAGGATATTAACGCATAGAGAGATGAAAGTCCTTGTCAGAGATTATATGGGTACTCAGTTGCAGATCTAAGACCTGAACTTAGGACCTATCCTTGTCATTACTTTGATGTACTTCCCTGTGGGCCACCGAACTGTTCCTCCATGAGGCCTTCCATCTTCCATGCTGACATGTGCCAATGATGACATTAGTCCCATTTACTTAAATAGTTTCACCCCTGGTTAGCCAAACATTACCCATCCTTCAGCATCTAGTTCAATTGATACATTCAGAGACCACAGTTAGTGAACTATGTGAAAAAATAGTTCAACTATTTTTTCAACTTCTTGTGAAACCTTACATCATTTTACCAGATCTCATTGATGTCTCCTTTTAGATAGTCTGAAGTAATCTCTATTATATATCAGTACACTGTTTGCTGGTTCAGCTTTATCACAACGGAAGAGTAGCAGAATATTTCACCTCAAAATATGCCACTATTTCAAGCTGAAGACAATTAAGAAGAAGCAGATACCAGAAAAACTATCAGCCCTGTAGCTATCTGCCTAAAAGCAGGACATAAATTTGTGAAGGTGTCCCTCTATTACTCTTTACCAGGAATAAAGAGAAGTTATTCATCAGAGACTATTTTTGATTGACTGTTATCCTTTCGGAAACAGCACCAGGGGAACCTATGTAACAGTTTACCCACTAGCTCTTATCTTCCATTAGGTTCTTCATATATTTACATTCCCACAATTTGCCACACTAGAAACTCAAAGTGCTTTGCCTTAGTCTCATCTAAAAACTTCTAAAAATGTATAATTCTTTTGCTAACATGATATACAAGCCCAAGTTCTAACCACCCCTTTGAGTTACTCATTACTGAATGCTCTCAGGTATATGCATGATGCATGTATTAATAAATCTGTTCATTTTTCTCCTGTTAATCTGCCTTTTGTCCATGTAATCTATAGGGCCCCAGTCAATGAACAGTTTTTTTCTCCCCTACACATCTCTGACAAAACTATAAACTAAAAAGGATGTGGACTATGTCTTGAACTTTTTTTTGAATTCTTCAATGAGCACAAAATGACTCATCATTAGCAGCAGCAAGAATTTTCTAGGCTCTGTGTTATGTACTACACTTATCACAAAAACAATAGGAGGAAAATGTCATTATCCTCTATTATGAATGAGGTAACTGAGGCATGAAGAGATGAAGGAAGAGAACAAGGTCATAAAGTGAGTAGGTGGCCGAGCTAGGACTGATCTCCACTTTTGTAATGTAGAGATTTTAATAATTTTTTAGTCATGTCACTTAATGTTTACAAATGACGGTCTCTTCAATATATACCCATGTCTTTTTTCTCTTTTACAATAAAAAATACTATTTCTTATCATGGCCTTTGCCTTTGGACCTCTAATTCTTTCAAAATGGAGCCTTGAAACATGGCTTTTTTTTTTTTTGAGACATGGCATTTTTTAATGTATTTAACTGCAAAGACGTAATTCTCTGGCTGCTTGGTTTCCATGATATCTTCACTTAATATTGAGCTTGGTTGATCACATCTACATTACAGAAATAATCTTTTGTGGTTTCTTTACGCATTATCCAAGAAATAATCTTT
>NW_011473463.1:58683-58952 GCF_000754665.1 Bison bison bison
AATCTAATCACACTAGGACCACAGCCTTGTCTAACTCAATGAAACTAAGCCATGCCCGTGGGGCCACTCAAGACGGGCGGGTCATGGTGGAGAGATCTGACAGAATGTGGTCCACTGGAGAAGGGAATGGCAAACCACTTCAGTATTCTTGCCTTGAGAACCCCATGAACAGAGGAACTCCCCAGGTCAGTAGGTGCCCAATATGCTACTGGAGATCAGTGGAGAAATAACTCCAGAAAGAATGAAGGGATGGAGCCAAAGCAAAAACA
>NW_011473464.1:0-782 GCF_000754665.1 Bison bison bison
TGGGGAACAAAGCAATCACCTTCAGCCTTCTCTACTTCAGAAGGATTTCTATAGGAAAGTTTGAGAAATATTGCAATAGTAAGGGAAAACTTAGTTGTACGGGTGTATCAGTCAGTGGTCTGTCAGGAAGACAGAGTTCATTCTAGGTCTTTCAGGGGGAATTTAGTACAGGAAATGGTTTACACAGTGTTGGCAAGGCACAAAGAGCTCATAGAAAAGATGAGGAAAGCCTGAGAGTAGTAATTGCAGGAAGCTACCTCCGAAGACTGGAGGAATCATTGTTAGGAATGGAGCAGCAAAAGGGAAGAGGTGGTACTACCAGAGGGGGACGCTCATCAGTGAAACTCTTTAAACACTGCTGATGCTTTCAGAATCCTGCTCCCTCCTGAAAACACCAAAGGCCCCTAGAGCCTGTAGCTACCCCTGATGTCAGATCTGCTACTTTCACTGTAGTCCTTAGTTGCTGGCAGTCACCAACAGCTGCTGGAAAAACGGAAGGCCACCCGTTGTGCCAGGAATACTCCCAGAAGCAGGAGAAAAAGAACTTCTTTTCTTTCACCTTCCAGTCTCCTGTCATTCTCTCCCACTGGCAGAACCCAAACAGATGCCAACAGGCAAGGGAGTCTGGGAAATGTAGTTTGCAAGTTTCCTGTCCCTGCCAATAAAGCGATGAGTGAAGAAGAGTGGGAATGATGGAATTAGGCAATTGAACAGTTATGGCCAGTTATGTTATTATTAATCTGTTTCCATGAAGGCTTATTTTTTTTATTTCTTCCCTAAGG
>NW_011473465.1:0-665 GCF_000754665.1 Bison bison bison
ATTTAACACAGATAAATGGGAAAGGGGAATAACAGACAGTTGTGATACTGCCAAACTACACACAAATACTCAAATGCTTTTGGTTCAAACACAAATATGTACAACTAAAGGAGAAATCCTGTGTGAATTTACTTTAAGAAAGTAAAATTGACAATCTGGTAATAATATTCAAAAGAATTGATCAGATATGGCTCTACCTTTATAGGATTTGTAATCAAAACATGTTTTTCTTTGTTCCTTTAAGAAATTTATTAATTAACTAGAAGTGACTTTACTGTCAAACAATGGGAAAGAAGAGAATCAATTGTAGATAGTGCTCCCTGTCAAAGTACTCCGTATGCTCCCTTCTCCCTACACAGAGTAAAGTTTAACAGCTCTAGGTGATGATCTCATTCTTGGGGACTTCCCCATTATGGAAATAGGAAATCACATCCACAGTGAAAATGTCTTTTGAGGTCAGTGGATAGGAAAAAGTGAGAAGGCTGGCATTCCTTACAGGGTTTTTGTTCATAAACTATGCCATTTGTGATGGTATGATTCACAGTTTGAAAATCCCATCCCCATGAAGCCCATTAAAAAATAAATGTGTGGTTCAAGACTTTAAAAATTATTAGAAATTAAGAATTTAAGTGGCCTTTGCTTGACTCTTGTTATCTACTCATTAT
>NW_011473466.1:0-586 GCF_000754665.1 Bison bison bison
TCTAGATGTGCTGTCAAAGGCATATGTCAGCAGTATAAATGCACAAAAGAATGAGCAGAGAACCAAGCTGCAGTATTAAATTTTAAATTGCATGGTATATTCATAATATACTAGGATCTCCTTTTTTTCTTTTTAAAGAATTCCTTTCTGTTCAACTTATTTGAGAAGAAAAATGACTTTCACTAGATTATTTAAAAATGAGCTTTGATCCAACTAGAATGAATATCTTGAAGTCATTTTAGTTTTGTCTTTGCAGTGTATATAAAGTAAATACAGAAATCTGCTCAAAATCACAAATTAAAAAAATCTATAACTTTAAAGGGTCAATCTATTTTAATTTACTTGCTGAAAGATCAGCTGGATATGTGATGGAACCGTAAAGCCATCCATTTTGAAGTAACTACAAGGTGGACATTTGCTGTTAACCAAATAAGCATTTGGGAGACTTAGTGATAAGAATAAAATGTTGCTCTGAGTCAGGACACTATTAGGGATGAGTTAAGTGCCTGTCTGCCCAAGAGCTGGATAACAGCTCCACAGGGTGATTGGGAGTTAGGCCTCATGGCAAAATGAGGTGGCATGTCCT
>NW_011473467.1:0-847 GCF_000754665.1 Bison bison bison
GCTTTTGAACTGTGTTGTTGGAGAAGACTCTTGAGAGTCCCTTGGACTGCTAGGAGATCCAACTAGTCCATCCTAAGGGAAATCAGTCCTGAATATTCATTGGAAGGACTGATGTTGAAGCTGAAACTCCAATACTTTGGTCACATGATGCTAAGAGCTGAGTCATTGGAAAAGACCCTGATTCTGGGAACAATTGAAGGTGGGAGGAGAGGGGGATGACAGAGGATGAGATGGTTAGATGGCCATCACCAACTTAATGGACATGCGTTTGAGTAAACTCTGGGAGTTGGTGGTGGACAGGGAGGCCTGGCGTGCTGCAGTCTATGGAGTCACAAAGAGTCAGACACAACTGAGTGACTGAACTGAACTGAACTGAAGAAATACATACATTACAATTAGAAACTGGTTCTAAAACCACATGAGATTATGGGTATTTTTGGTACCCCAGTGTTGAGAAGTTAACAGCAAAACAGACTGATGCCTACCTTCATGGTAACCTGGAAACCTAGTAGGGGGAAATAACTGTGCTCATGAAGAGAAGGAAATGGCACCCCACTCCAGTATTCTTGCCTGGAAAAATCCCATGGACTGAGGAGCCTGGTAGTCTTCAGTCCCTGGGGTCACTAAAAGTCGGGCACGACTGATTGACTTCACTTTCACTTTTCACTTGCATGCATTTGAGAAGGAAGTGGCAACCCACTCCAGTATTCTTGCCTGGAGAATCCTAGGGACAGAGGAGCCTAGTGGGCTGCCGTCTATGAGGTTGCACAGAGTCGGACATGACTGAAACGACTTAGCAGCAGCAGCAGCAGCTCATGAAGAAGAAAAGGGCAGTGCTATAAGAGTA
>NW_011473468.1:0-666 GCF_000754665.1 Bison bison bison
AGAGATGGAAATACCAGACCCTCTGACCTGCCTTTTGAGAAATCTGTATGCAAGTCAGGAACCAACAGAAATGGGCATGGAACAGCAGACTGGTTCCAAATAGGGAAAGGAGTACGTCAAGGCTGTATATTGTCACCCTGCTTATTTAACTATATCCAGAGCACATCATATGAAACCCTGGGCTGGATGAAGCACAAGCTGGAATCAAGATTGCTGGCAGAGATATCAATAACATTTAATATGCAGATGACACCACCCTTATGGCAGAAAGCAAAGAAGAACTAAAGTGCCTCTTGATGAAAGTGAAAGAGGAGAGTGAAAAAGCTGGCTTAAAATTCAACATTCAGTAAACTAAGATAATGGCATTCAGTCCCATCACTTTATGGCAAATAGATGGGGAAACAGTGGCAGACTTCATTTTTTTGAGTTCCAAAATCACTGCAGATTGTGACTGCAGCCATGAAATTAAAAGATGCTTGCTCCTTGTAAGAAAAGCTATCACCAACCTAGACAGTATATTAGAAAGCAGAGACATTACTTTGCCAATAAAGATCCGTCTAGTGAAGTCTATGGTTTTTCCATTAGTCATGTATGGATGTGAGAGTTGGACTATAAAGAAAGCTGAGCACTGAAGAATTGATGCTTTTGAACTGTGTTGTTGGAGAA
>NW_011473469.1:0-782 GCF_000754665.1 Bison bison bison
TGGAAGCAGAAGAGTGAAGTCTTGGAAGAAGTGAAGTGAAGTGAAGTCGCTCAGTCATGTCCGACTCTTTGTGACCCCGTGGACTGTAGCCCACCAGGCTCCTTCGTCCATGGGATTGTCCAGGCAAGAATACTGGTAGTGGGTTGCCATTTCCTTCTCCAAGGGATCTTCCCGACCCAGGGATCAAACCCAGATCTCCCGCATTGCAGGCAGACACTTTAACCTCTGAGCCACCAGAGAAGGTTGGAAGGGCACTTAATATCAAATCTGCAAGAGTTAATCTCAGTGAGATAAGTAGGAAATGTCTTAAGTAAAAACAAAAGAAGGGAGAGCATTTCAGGCACAGAAGTCTATTTACAAAAGCAGAGTTGTGAAAGGCCTGACCATTCTAGAGAATGATAAGAAGTTCAAAGAAAGGAGGAGTCAAGTCTGACATCTATGTTTCTGGGTTAGGGCATTTGGTTGCTTGAGGCCATTTACTGAGAATAGAAGCAAAGGGGGAGGAACTGTTCCAACACTTTGAGGTTGGAGTTGGAGGTTCATAAATTCAGTTTTGGTTATGCTGAATTTGAGTAGCTGAGAGAAGTTCAAGTTGAGATATCTAATGGTTTAGAAAGGAAGTCTGGATTGAGGATGAAGTTTATGATATATTGTTGTTCAGTCACTGTCATGTCCAACTTTTTGTGACTCCACAGACTGCAGCACACCAGGCTTTCCTGTCCTTCACTATCTCTCAGGGTTTGCTCAAATTCATGTCCATTGAGTCAGTGATGCTATCCAAC
>NW_011473470.1:0-849 GCF_000754665.1 Bison bison bison
CCCCTGAACTACGGTGTGTCCTCCCCTTGTTCAAGCCCCCAGGAAACACTACTGAGCCCGCATCTCACTCGCTGCATCGAACCTGGCTGGCTCCTTGTCTTGTTCAAGCCCCCGACAGATACTCCGGAACCCACATCTCGGTCCCTGCACTGATCCCAGCTGGGTGCTGCCCTTGTTCCCAACCCCGACAAATACTCCTGAGCCCACATCTCAGGCCCTGCACTGAATCGGGTGGGCCCTGCCCATGTTCCAGCCCCGACAAACACTCCTGAGCCCACATAGGGATCTCTGCACTGAACTCGGCTGGGTCCAGCACTTTCGCAAGCCCGGGCAAATCCTCCTGAGCCCACATCCCGGTCCCTGCACTGAAGCAGGCTGGGTGCTTCCCATGTTCAAGCCCCAACAAACACTCCTGAGCCCACATCTCGGGCCTTGCACCGACCCAGTCTGGGTCCTGCCCTTGTTCAAGCCGCTGAACAAATACCCCTGAGCCGGCTTCTCTGTCCCTGCCATGAACCAGGCCAGGAACTGCACGTGTTGAAGCCACTGACCAACACTTCTGGGCCTGCATCTGATTCTCAGGCTGGTTCCTGGCCTGAGGTAAGCCCCCAGCAAACAGTATTGAGCCCACAGCTGGCTCCCTGCTCCTGAACTCAACTAAGGTGTGTCCTCCCCTTGTTCAACCACCGCCCCCCCCAACCGAAACACCACTGTGCCCACATCTCACTCGCTGCATTGAACCAGGCTGGGTCCTGCACTTGTTCAAACCCCCGACAAATCCTCCTGAGCCCACCTCTCGGTCCCTGCACTGAACCAGGCTGGATCCTCCCTTTGTTCAAGCCCCTGACA
>NW_011473471.1:0-768 GCF_000754665.1 Bison bison bison
CTCCCCCCTGGGCAGGAATTTGTTCCTGGAGTTTGAGTGGAAGAAGCCTCTGTATGTGTGTATGTATGTGTGTATGTGAGGTGTTGATGTACCTATTTGTTGGGGGGGGGGATAGGGTGGAAGGTTGCTCTCCATGGCAGAAATGTGTAATCTAAGCCAGTTTCCAAGTCCAAGACTAGCAGGGAAATTGAGATCCCAAATTAGCATGGTCTCCTGAAGCCTTAGCTTGAATACATAAGGGTACACATGACAGGCGATGGGCCAGGGTGGGCATAGGGGAGAGACATCAGGGAACCTGGAACTGGGTCACCCTTAGTAGGAATGCAGGGCCACAGATCCATCCCCCACCGTCACTGCTGGGAGCAGATGCCAGGTGAGATGGCCAGCTGAGAGACAGTCAGTAGCTAGGATTTGGAGCTCAGTGTATGACCTGATTGGAAATTCAGTTGGTGGCCAGGGTGAGGGTTCAGAAATAGCTAACATTTATTGAGTATGTAATAGGTGCCAGGCCACATAGTGATAAACTCTTTACAAACACTGACCATTTGCTCCTCAGACTCTTCCTGAGATAGTTGCCGGTGGTATCCCACGTTTTTGGTAAAAAAGCTGAGGCTTAGAGGGCACAAAGCTAGGAAGTGTTAGCGCCGGGACCGAAGCAGCTTGACTCCAAAACCAGTGATCTTCACCATTAAGCTGTATTGTCCTCAGAATAAGGCCCATCCTAAGGCCCATCCTGAGGCCCGGGTACAAGGCGGAGGCTGTGGCCAA
>NW_011473472.1:0-894 GCF_000754665.1 Bison bison bison
TTACTGCTTTTATCTGTTGTCTGGATCTGTTCCTCTTTGATAGAAGGCATTCTCAGACAGTGCTTCTAGTAGTATATATCAGTCTAACCTGCTGGACAGGGGGAAATATTTTTTAAAGACCAGCTAAAAATGCCTACTCATGCATTCACAAAATTCTTATTGAGGGCCAACTTACTGCCAAGCATGTTGGATGCTGAGGAAACAGATGTGAGCAAAAATCATCTACAAGGTCTCTGTCTTCATGGAGCTCGTAGCTTAGTAGGGGAGCCAAATAGCATGCAAATATCTATACAACTGTGCACTTGCAGTAAGGATAAGTACAGGGAAGAGGGGGTCCATGATGCTATGAGGGCCTGTGAAATGGGGAGATTTGACTAGTCAAGGTTGTCAGGAATGTTGTTCTAAGAATGTTTATTGAGCTGAGAAGTCACAGAAGAATAGAGACTAATTGTATTGGAGCTGGAGGTTGAGGAGAAGGCTTAATTAAGGCTGTATATTCAGAGAGAGCAGGCAGTAAAAGAGACTGAGAGAATGCCAGTACGGCTGGAGGCAAGAGGCAGTGAGAGAGCACTGGGGCCAACTCCCATCTGTCTATCCATCCACTGTTCATTCATTCAAAAAATATCTACTGAGTATTGATCATGTGCTAAACCTCATGTGAGGTGTGACTTTGACCCCAAAGTGGAACCATTTATTTTCCACAAAGCATGGACCCTACAGGGGCCTGAGTTAGGACTGAACAGGTTTGGGGTTAAGGTAAGAAGTGGGGATGGAGTCTCAGATGGAAGAAAAGTCATATTTCTTGAGCATGGGTTGTGTCACTTCCATGGGAACCTGGGAAGCACATTAAACCCCAAGAGGATTCCTGAAGTTGGTGTGATCTCATCACCTAGA
>NW_011473473.1:0-567 GCF_000754665.1 Bison bison bison
GACTGAGCGACTGAACTGAACTGAATACATACTGAGATGCTCCCACGTTTTTGATAGGAAGTTTGGAAGCACTGGAAGTTTTTGAACAGCAGCTAGAGAAGAAATGGCCACTTAAAATGGCCAGAGTTAGATTCTACGACTATTAATATGGCTAGAATGTGTAGGTTTGGCCAGTTTGAAACAAAGGAAGACTGAGAGATCAATCAGCAGTCTTGCAATCATCTCGATGAAAGTTGTTATGGAGGTTGTCCAACTTTACTGTGGACTTTGTCATTGTGCTGATGTTTAAAAGCAGGGAATTCCCTGGAGATCTAGTGATTGACTCAGAGCTTTCAGCACTGTGGCCTGGGTTCAATCCCTGGTCAGAGAACTAAGATCCTGTAAGCCACTTTGTACATACTAAATAAATAATAATAATTAAAAAAAAAACATATGAGGTGTTGCCTCTTCAATTCCTCAGATTTTCTTGCCCTTCTGGCTAAGATTTTGCCTGGCTCAATTTAAAAAAAATGCTTTGCCTCACCTTTCAGAGGTTCAAAAGCACTTGTTCAGAATGTGCTTCTCAAG
>NW_011473474.1:0-688 GCF_000754665.1 Bison bison bison
ATTGTCTCATTTATTTCAGTAATTATCAGGTCATAGAGTTATTATCCTTCCTCTACTCTATCCAACTATCTAGTCTGTGATTATACTTGTGGAAACCTTTTTATTGGGGTCTCCAAGAGCTCTTTCACAGACCTGTGGTATACCCTCTAAGTATTGGTTCCTGAACATCAGCACACTTGTCTTCCTCTGTGGGTTCCTGGAGTTGAGTCTCCTCTTCGAGTTGAATGCCATACCTTCTCCACTTTTGGCACAGGTACCTAGCAATCTCTGTGCACCATTCAAGGAACCTGGGATCCTGGCTGTATATCTATGCCAGGAGAAATCTCTCCGTTTCCTCTTCCTTTCTCCTCCTCTTTGTCTCTCCCCACTCTTTTGTTTTCCCCCTCCACAATATATTTAAATGCTCTAAGCTTTCACAAAATGCTGGAAAGTGGTAATCACCAAGGTGTTAGCATCCGTCTCAGAAATGAAGTGGATGGACTACAGATGACTAAGCTGTAGTAAGTCTATTGTCTCCATTTTAGGTAATTTCCTGAGTGTAAATTCAAATACAAGTAGATTTTATTTATTTACTCAATGCTTCATTGATTGATTTCACTTTGAATATATTACTAAGCCTTTACAGTTAATTTGCTTGGGCCCACGCACTTTGCTAAATGTCAGCTTAAACCACTTTTAGGTGTATAAA
>NW_011473475.1:0-766 GCF_000754665.1 Bison bison bison
CCCCTTATTAGATTGCCACAGTTGTATCAGTGTTTCTGATTTGTTTTTCCAAGAAGCAGCTCTTGTTTTATTATCCCAACAAGATTTATTTTTGTTGTTTTCTATTTTGTTTCAATTCATATATACCTTCTACTTTCTTTTAGATTTTTTCCTTATAACCTTGTATTTTAAAAGCTTTCTTTACAAATTTTCATGGAAATATATTTGATTTACAATGTTGTGTTTCAGATGTATATCACAGTGATTTAATTATACAGATACATATCTATTCTTTTTTAGGTTCTTTTCCAATGTAGGTTATTACATGATGCAGAGTCTTTCTTTCTTTCTTTTTTTTTAAACAGATGGTTTAGGGCTTGACCTAACTTTATTTAAATAGCAAATTTTGTCTAAATCCCAAATATTTTTATGTATATATTTTTTTAACTAATATTTCATTCTCTACGATTTTTTGGCAAGTTAATTCCAAAGATTTCACTCTTTGCAGGCTGAATGTTTTAATTTATAGTTTACTGAGAAGTAAGTTTTCCTTGGAGCTCTGAGGGTATATGTGTATATACACTGACATGTCTATATACACATCCTTTTCAGATTACTAAATTTTTTTAGGATATGTAAATGTATTTTAAAAGCTATTTTCTGTTTGTATGGTAAAAACATGAAATGCTTTAATTCTAAAAATTTGTTTCCAAATGAATATAGTATAAAAAGTAAAGGTATAAAACTATTCCTTTGAGAATAATCCGTACTAACAGAACTTGGAAAT
>NW_011473476.1:0-592 GCF_000754665.1 Bison bison bison
TCTTTTTTTAAAAATTTATTTATTTTAATTGGAGGCTAATTACTTTACAATATTGTAGTGGTTTTTGCCATACATTGACATGAATCAGCCATGGGTGTACATGTATTCCCCATCCTGAACCTCCCTCCCCATCCCATCCCTCTGGGTCATCCCAGTGCACCGGCCCTGAGCACCCTGTCTCATACCTCAAACCTGGACTGGCGATCTGTTTCACATATGATAATATACATATTTCAATGTTATTCTCTCAGATCATCCCACCCTCACCTTCTCCCACAGAGTCCAATAGACTGTTCTATACATCTATGTCTCTTTTGCTGTCTCACATATAGGGTTAATGTTACCGTCTTTCTAAATTCCATATATATGCGTTAGAATACTGCATTGGTGTTTTTCCTTCTGACTTACTTCACTCTGTATAATAGGCTCCAGTTTCATTCACCTCATTAGAACTTATTCAAATGTATTCTTTTTAATGGCTGAGTAATATTCCATTGTGTATATGTACCACAGCTTTCTTATCCATTTGTCTGCTGATGGATGTATAGGTTGTTTCCATGTCCTGGCTATTATAAACAGTGCTACGATGAAC
>NW_011473477.1:0-677 GCF_000754665.1 Bison bison bison
ACAAAGATGAGTAAGACACAGTAGGACAGACATGTATACAAAGACCACAGGAAATGATAGAGAAGGAAGCTAGGAAGGGGCTAATGTGAGCACCCTGGTATTCTGAAGATGCTTTATAAATCTAGAGCCAGAAACTTTTATCTAAGACTGGGAACTAAAGAGCAGACAGGCTAAGGAAGCTGCTTTTATAAGTGATGCTGCAAAAACTGGTCAACCACTTGTAAAAGAATGAAACTAGAACACTTTCTAAAACCATACACAAAAATAAACTCAACATGGATTAAAGATCTAAACGTAGGACTGGAAACTATAAAACTCCTAGAGGAAAACATAGGCAAAACACTCTCCGACATAAATCACAGCAGGATCCTCTGTGACCCACTTCCCAGAGTAATGAGAATAAAAGCAAAAATAAACAAATGGGACCTAATTAAACTTAAAAGCTTTTGCACAATGAAGGAAACTATAAGCAAGGTGAAAAGATAGCCTTCAGAATGGGAGAAAATAATAACAAATGAAGCAACAGACAAAGAATTAATCTCAAAAATATACAAGCAACTCCTACAGCTCAATTCCAGAAAAATAAATGACCCAATCAAAAAATGGGCCAAAGAACTAAACAGACATTTCTCCAAAGAAGACATAGAGATGGCTAATGAACACATGAAAAGATGCTC
>NW_011473477.1:4737-5074 GCF_000754665.1 Bison bison bison
TGAAGTATCTTTTTTGTACAGGTCTTCTGTGTATTCTTGCCATCTCTTCTTAATATCTTCTGCTTCTGTTAGGTCCATACCATTTCTGTCCTTTATCAAGCTCATCTTTGCATGAAATGTTCCTATGGTATCTCTGATTTTCTTGAAGAGATCTCTAGTCTTCCCCATTCTGTTGTATTCCTCTATTTCTTTGCATTGATCGCTGAAGAAGGCTTTCTTATCTCTTCTTGCTATTCTTTGGAACTCTGCATTCAGATGTTTATATCTTTCCTTTTCTCCTTTGCTTTTCGCTTCTCTTCTTTTCACAGCTATTTGTAAGGCCTCCCCAGACAGCCAT
>NW_011473478.1:0-610 GCF_000754665.1 Bison bison bison
AACCAATCTGATCTACCCAGAGCACCTTGAAAAGCTTATAAATTGGTAATAACAACTAATTGTGGAAGCTGGGGATGAGGGTGGGCCTGAAAGTAGGATGATCAGGTCAAACTATTTTCATGAAGACTAGATTCCAGACACCCTATTTCTCTATGTGCAGCATTTGGCTGTACTATCTATTACTCTGGCAGCAACTGGGGTGTTAGTCTTTGGAGAAAACAGGACAGGAGACTTCTGGCCTGGAGAACACCAGGTACAATTGAAGTCAGGAGTATTGTATGAAAAATAGGGATGAAGTCAACAAGTATATACTAAATTTGATATACTACTTCTCTTAGCCCTCTTCCACTCAGATCCTATTGCAATGACAGCTAGACTTATGCCTTCCAGGCAGGTCATTGGATAATCCTTCTTTGTGGATGTAGACATCAAACGTTCCCCACGGGAATATGTCAGTCATGTCACCACTTTACCATGTCACCCACATTCAATAAGACCAACCTACTTCCAGTCAGCTTTTAAATACTTCATTCTCAAGTATGAACTGAAGAGAGAGACCTTCTCAGGAACACCTCTAACCTGAACAGACTGAAGTCGAACAGAACAAAAC
>NW_011473479.1:0-598 GCF_000754665.1 Bison bison bison
TTCTCGAGCATCTCCCCCCAAAAAAAACCAAGAGTCTGCCTACTTTCTTCCTTTGTTGCTCTCACCTCTCATTTCTACTGGGGTCGTGTCCCCCACCCACCATCTCGCTCTCTCTGTCAAAGAGTTAACTTACAGCTCCAATTCATAAAGTTCCTTGTCATTCTTCCCTTGAACTTCCAGCTGAGTCTCCATCTGGAGCGCGGAACCCACCACGCTTACTAATTCTGCCTGGGCTGCTAAGACCCCCTCGAGAACGTGTCTAGGGTGAGGCACCTTCCGCTATTCAAGAGGGCGCCTTCGGCCTACGTAAGTGGTGCAAACTTCTTGTCTTGAAGTTTGATTGGTCTCCCGCGTAAACCAAGCTACGCAGTGTCTTTTCTCCACCGAATATTGCTACTGAGCTATCCTCATACTATTATTCTTGACATCTCGGATTAGCATATAAATAGTCGCCTAGCGATCTCCCCTTCGAATACCCTGGATCAGCTGGGGCTGGTCCCCGGCAGGTGGCGCCCAAACAGGGATCTCAGGAGGCAATACTCAAAGAGATGAGCAGACACGAACCACGCAATCAGCAGGCAATAAGCATGGAGCTCAG
>NW_011473480.1:0-859 GCF_000754665.1 Bison bison bison
TATGCCAGGCACTGTAGGTGGGCACTCTCACCCTTGATGCTATGCAATCTTTGTTTAATTCTCACAACATCCCTGAGATTGATACTGATAGGCCTATTTTAGAGAAGAGAAAACTGAGGCTCCAGGCTCAATCAGGCTGCATCCCCTGCTCCTACCACCCTCAGCCTGCAGAGCCCTCTCTTACCCAGCCAACTTCTTTATCCCACTAGCCGCTTCTCTCCTGGTCTTCCTCTGCCTTCACTGCCCTCTAGCAGAGACCACCTGGGGTCAGTGTTGAGCTCAGGCTGTCCTCCCTCCCCAGTGAACATCTTGCTTTTCCCACATCACTCTATCTCTGGGTCAGGCTCAGGGCAAGCCCAGGGTGGGAGCCTTCCTACTCTTCCTCCCATCCCTCTCCTGGCTGTACCACACCCCAGACCAAGCCCCAGGTAGGTAAGCCCTGCTAGTCTAGTTTCACTGTAGCCATGGCAATTCCCAGTGGCTGGGGAAAGAGAGGGTTGTCCCAAAAGCCAAGAGTTCAACCAGACGTTCAATCCCTGGTCCCTGCCCCAGCTTCAAGCCTGGTTTATGGGTGTGTGCACTGAGATTACCTTGATCTTCCGGGTGTCAGCCTGGCTCCAGATCATGCTGTTGGCAGGATGACACCAGAGATAAGAGACCTTCTCTTCCTGAGACGGGCCTGCCCTCTCCCTCCCTCTCTCTTTATCCCCTCCTTGCACCTCATTACCCTACCTTGAACTCCTAGAAATCTGTCCAAAGCCCTTGGGCCCACACAGGCACATGACCTTCCCTTGTGCCTGAAAAGAGCCTAGAACAGGGGATTTGAAGGCCAGCGCATGGCTACGGGTGGCATGGCAGG
>NW_011473481.1:0-967 GCF_000754665.1 Bison bison bison
AGAAAAAGAATGAAAAGAAATGAGAACAGTCTCAGAGACCTCTGGGACAACATTAAGCACACCAAAATTTGAGTTATAAGGGTATCAGAGGAAGGCGAAAAAGAAAGGGTGTGAGAAAATATTTGCTGAGATTATACTTGAAAACTGAATTAACATGGGAAAGGAAATGTCCAATAAGCCCAGAAAGTCACATACAGAATAAACCCCAAGATAAACATGCCAGGATAGATATTAATAAAATCAACAAAAAGCAAATGCAAAGAGAAGATATTAAAAGCAGCAAGGGAAAAGCAACAAATAACATACAGGAGAATCCCCCTATAGTTAACACCTGATCAGTCAGGAGAAACTCTGCAAGGCACAAGAGAGAGGTAGGACATACTCAAAGAGATGAAAGGAAAAAACCTACAACCAAGATTACTCTACCCATCAAGGATCTTGTTCAGATTTTCTGAAGAAATAAAAGTTTTACAGATAAGCAAAAGTTAAGAAAATTCAGCACCACCAAACTAGCTCTACAACAAATGCTAAAGGGATTTCTCTAGACAGTAGACAAAAGAGGAAGAAAACAAATCCAAATCAGTAAAGCAAATGGTAATAGGATCACAAATACTGATAATTATATTAAATGTAAGTGAATTAAATGTTCCAATCAAAAGACACAGACTGGCAGAACTGATATAAAAATGAAACTCATATATATGCTGCCTACAAGATACCCAATTCAGATGGGGCATGTACAGACTGAAAGGGAGAGGCTACAAAATTATATTCTTTGCAAATGGGAATGAAAAGAAAGCAGGAGTAGCAATACTTATCAAATAAAATAGACTTTGAAATAAAGACCATTACAAGAGACAAGATACTACATAATGATCAAGGACTCAATCCAAGAAGAAGATACAACAATTATAAATGTATATGTTCTCAAATTTGAAGCACCTCAAAATATAAGGTCAGATCAGAT
>NW_011473481.1:4824-5288 GCF_000754665.1 Bison bison bison
GTCTCCCACTATTATTGTGTTATTGTTAATTTCCCCTTTCATACTTGTTAGCATTTGTCTTGCATATTGCGGTGCTCCTATGTTGGGTGCATATATATTTATAATTGTTATATCTTCTTCTTGGATTGATCTACTCCGGTATTCTTGCTTAGAAGTAGGCCATGGACAGAGGGCCTGGAGAGCTACAGTCCACTGGGTTGCAAACAGTCAAACACAACTGAGCACACGTGCAACAATCAACTATATGCCAATAAAATGGACAACCTGGAAGAAATGGACAAATTCTAAGAAAGGTACAACCTTCCAAGACTTAGCGAGGAAGGAAGAGAAAATATAAACAGACCAATCACAAAGACTGAAACCAAAACTGTCATCAAAAATCTTCCAACAAACAAAAGCCCGTTGCCAGATAGATTCACAGGCAAAGTTAACTATTTACAGAAGAGCCAACATCTATCCTACTC
>NW_011473482.1:0-619 GCF_000754665.1 Bison bison bison
TTCCAACAAACAAAAGCCCGTTGCCAGATAGATTCACAGGCAAAGTTAACTATTTACAGAAGAGCCAACATCTATCCTACTCAAGCTCTTCCAAAAACACTGCAGAGGGAGGAAATCTCCCCAATTGGTTCTATGAAGCAAGAAGCACCATAAAGCTAAAATCAGACAAAAATATCAAGAAGAGAAACAAAAATCATAAGCCTGTATCACTGATGAGCATAGACACAAAAATCCTCAAAATTCTATCAAAGAGAATCCAATAACACATTAAGGGGATTATTCATCATGGCCAAGTGAGGTTTATCCCAGGGATGCAGGGATTCTTCAATATATTCAAATCAAACAATGGGATACACCATATTAACTAATTGAAAGATGAAAATCGTAGGTTTATTTAAATAGATGCAGAGAAACTTCTTGACAATGTTCAATACTCATTTATGGTTAAAAAAAAAAACTCTCCAGAAAATTGGCATAGAAGGAACTTAACTCAAAATTAGAAAACTACAAGCACACAGAAAACATTATTCTCAACATTGAAAAACTGAGGACATTTCCTCTAAGATCAGAAACAACACAAGGGTATCCACTCTCACCACTATTATTTAATATAGCTTTG
>NW_011473483.1:0-1050 GCF_000754665.1 Bison bison bison
CTCCTTCTCCGAAAGAGGTGGTGGGGGACAGCCCCCCGTAAAGTCAGAGATGTAGGTGAAAGCACAAAGTAGTAAAGTAGGCAGGCTCTGGTTATGGGGGTAGATGCTCGAGGAGTTCCAGGGGGACTCCTGAGGCTCGTTCCCGCCTTTGCGTATGTCGAGCCTCCTTCCTCATGACCTTTGTCACGGGCGGAGTACCTCACTCTGGCCCCCAACAGACAATGGTTCTCAGCCTTGTCTGTAGATTGGACTAACTTGGAGAGCTTCACAAATATGGATATGAATCCCCCACCACAGCTTCTGGTTTAAACTTCCAAAGGGCTGAATATGGCATCAGCATTTGTACACCTTCATAGGTGATGCTAGTGTTCAGCCAAGGTCAAGAACCCTTCTAGGAGGTGTTGGGCAACCTGAAAAAGCAGACCAGTCACTATTTTATGAGACTATACCATAAAGGTCCCAGGGATACAAAGTCCATGTTATAAACAGGGCAAGTAAATACCTGCTTGCCTGTTGGCTTCTTTGCTTCCAGAACTCTTGGGATTGTTCAAGGCAGGGAACGATAACTGCCCTTTTTCAATATTCTTGAAAATTTCAAGTGTATAGGGCACTGACTTCTCCAGTTGCTCTCCCAGTGTTTCCCTTTGTCAGCCTCACCTTTCTTCAATCTTTCCTAACCTTACTGTAATTCAAAGCTTTCAAAATCTTTCTCAACTATGAGATTAAGATAACATTTACAAAACAGGGCATTGTAGAGTTCATGAACCAAGAGGTTGGCAGCCCACAGTACTAGCTCCCTAAAACTATCTGAGAGGCTACAACAGAAGTCAGATCAGTTTTTCTGACTGGGAGATTCCAGAAGGTCAACTGCAATCTGCTAATCCAGATTTCTTTTTTTAAATCCCATCTCTACACACTGAGGGAAGTGATGCACATTTAAAGATGTCCTTTGGGGTCAAACACTCCTCTACTGCTCTCTGATAGGATTTTAACTATCATAAAATTAACCAATTCTTCTGAAAAAGGAAACTGATAATTGTTTATAATTAT
>NW_011473484.1:0-504 GCF_000754665.1 Bison bison bison
TTCTTGCTATTCTTTGGAACTCTGCATTCAGATGTTTATATCTTTCCTTTTCTCCTTTGCTTTTCACTTCTCTTCTTTTCACAGCTATTTGTAAGGCCTCCCCAGACAGCCATTTTGCTTTTTTTGCATTTCTTTTCCATGAGGATGGTCTTGATCCCTGTCTCCTGTACAATGTCACGAAGCTCATTCCATAGTTCATCAGGCACTCTATCTATCAGATCTAGGCAGTTAAGTCTATTTCTCACTTCCACTGCATAATCATAAGGGATTTGATTTAGGTTATATATAGATCAGATTTAATAATTTATTAGCTTGGTTTATACCATGGTTGTATGGTATGTAGACCTTTATTTTTATCTTTGTTCCTATCCCCATAAATGTTAGCAGTATGTCTGACCATGACCCAAGAACCTATGATATGTCAAAGATATAATAAAACAAAGCTACTTAGAAATGTGTGAGAATGTAGAGATTATATCGTCCATGAACCTCACGTGGGAAAAA
>NW_011473485.1:0-1079 GCF_000754665.1 Bison bison bison
ATGAACATAGATAACAAAAATCCTTAACAAAATTCTAGTAATCAGAATCCAACAACACATTAAAAAGACCATACATCATGACCAAGTGGCCTTTATCCCAGTGATGCAAGGATTCTTCAATATCTGCAAATCAATCAATGTAATACACCACATTAACAAATTGAAAAATAAAAGTCATATGATTATCTCAATAGACACAGAGAAAGCCTTTGACAAAATTCAGCATCCATGTATAATAATAACCCTCCAGAAAGCAGGAATAGAAGCAACATACCTTAACATAATAAAAGCTATATATGACAAACCCACAGCAAAATTTATCCTCATAGTTGAAAAATGGAAAGCATTTCCCCTAAAGTTAGGGACAAGACAAGGGTACCCACTCTCTCCACTACTATTCAACATAGTTTTGGAAGTTTTGGCTACAGCAATCAGAGCAGAAAAAGAAATAAAAGGAATTCAAATTGGAAAAGAAGAAGTAAAACTCTCACTGCTTGCAGATGACATGATCCTTTACATAGAAAACCCTAAAGACTCCACCAGAAAATTACTAGACCTAATCAATGAATATAGTAAAGTTGCAGGATATAAAATCAACACACAGAAATCCCTTGAATTCCTGTACACTAATAATGAGAAAATAGAAAGAGAAATTAAGGAAACAATTCCATTCACCATCACAACGAAAATAATAAAATACTTAAGACTATATCTGCCTAAAGAAACTAAAGACATATATATAGAAAACTATGAAACACAGGTGAAAGAAATCAAAAGGACACTAATAGATGGAAAAATATACTGTGTTCATGGAAAAAAGTAGGATTGTAGTTTTCCAACTCTACAAAAATAAAGAGAAATTCCAAGAAACGTTAAATATAGAAAGAATAAATTACCTAGAAAGGAAAAAAATAATCAGATTGGAATTGAATTTCTCATTGGCAATGCTGAAATGTGAAGCTTTTGAAAAACATCTACAGAGTACTGATCAAAAAGTATCACGGTGAGTAACATTCTTAGACTGAAATAAAAGGGTCCTTTGCCACAAAACTAGGTCTTTGAAATAGACACTCTATCCA
>NW_011473485.1:3603-4863 GCF_000754665.1 Bison bison bison
TCACGTGGGAAAAATGCTCAAATGAAAGAACTTAATAACCAAACATTAAATGAACTGAAAAAGACACCTCAAGAGAGGACAGATGAGAGAGAACACCATGGTGAGTAAGGCTTTGAAGAAACAAATGCAGTAGGTTAGGCAGTTAGGAAGTTTGGCATATGTGCCTTAAGGGCAAAATAACGACTCTAGAAATAGGATATAATGTAAGGGAAATTTGAATAACTGCTAAACTAGTTTAACAAAACAGAATCTCGGAATAGGGAAAGGACAAAATAAATATCTCTCAAAGTTCTTTTTTGTCATAGTGGTGGTGGTATTGCTGTGAGAATAGCTAGAAAAAGTGAAGAACATACAATTGTTCTAAAGGCCTCAAGTTATTAAAGGGGGTAACTAGGGAGGATATGGGAAATATGGGTGTATTCTGTAGGACAGTTTTGAAAATGCTGCTTTAGTTATGTTTACTGTGAATGTATTGATATTTCCCTCTGGTGGGTATATTATGACGAATCTTTTGTTCTAATTAAGGTACCTTGTCACATTGCTTACATTTATTGAACACCCCCAGGTTGTTTGGAAATTATTATATAGAAATTTCATGCTCTTCCTTTTCATATTATAGATATTTCCATCTTGATAATACCTCAGATGCATATTCCTCATATGTTTTTGGTGCTAGTAGATTTTTGAGATTTATGTTTTTTTCTTCCTTCACACTACCACCTTCTACAATGTTTAACAATCTCCTGACTCTATATTTAGTGGAATATACTTTTTCAGACACTGAAGAACACTTTTCCTTTTCTTAACTCGAGCTTGTACAAACTGACAATTTAAACCAGATATTTTGTAATCCCTTGAATTCAAAGCTTGGAGACAGTTGGAAGAAAGAAATACATGTTTTCTATCATCTCAGTCAAAAGACAGAATTGCAAAAGAAAATGTTGAACTGTAAGTGTTTTCAGTCTTTTTCTGAATGCTGTCAGGTTAGGAAAGGTGCACAAGTATTTTGATAACTGACTTAGATGTTTTCATGGACTCAGAAAGATGGGATTGAGAGATAGCTCATTTAACAAGCATTGACTGATATAGTTTAACCAGCTAGCTAGTAACAACTTTTGTGAGTAGTGATTTCATTTTTATAGTATTTCAGGCTCTGAATGCAAAGCTCCAAATAATCATAGAATCTCAAGAAACTACCGTGTTAGGATGAGCTAGAGTATGCTGCAGGAACACATGGCCCCCAAATCTTAGTGACTCAAA
>NW_011473485.1:4963-5509 GCF_000754665.1 Bison bison bison
ACATGACTGAAATGACTTAGCAGCAGGTTTGGCATAGTTTTTCTTCCAAGGAGCAAGTGTCTTTTAATTTCATGACTACAGTCACTGTCCACAGTGATTTTGGAGCTCAAGAAAATAAAATGTGTCACTCTTTTCACTCTTCCCCATCTATTTTCCATGAAGTGATGGGACTGGATGCTATGATCTTAGTTCTTTTGAATGTTAAGTTTTAAGCCAGCTTTTTCACTCCCCTCTTCCACCTTTATTAAGAGGCACTTTAGTTTCTCTTCACTTTCTGCCATTATAGTTGTGTTATCTGCATATCTGAGGTTATTGATAATTCTCTCAGCAGTCTTAATTTCAGCTTTGCCTCATCCAGCCCAACATTTTGCATGATGTACTCTGCATATAAGTTAAATAAGCAGGATGACAAAATACAGCCTTGACGACCTACTCCTTTCCCAATTTGGAACCAGTGCATTGTTCCATGTCTGGTTCTAACTGTTGCTTCTTGACCTGCATACAGGTTTTTCAGGAGACAGGTAAGGTGGTCTGGTATTCTCATCT
>NW_011473485.1:5609-6375 GCF_000754665.1 Bison bison bison
AAAATCCCAGCTGTTGAAACAGCCATGATCTAGAATGTTGTAAAATGGTGTGGCAAAGGGGAAAATTGTGTGTAAAGGCTCTCAAAGTTTCCATTCTGCTCAACAGTGAAATAGGTAGTTTTTGCTTACATTTCTTGTTGTTCAGTCCCTAAGTCATGTCTGACTCTTTGTGACCCCATGTACTACAGCACACCAGGCTTCCCTGTCCATCACTATCTCCTGGAGCTTGCTCAAACTCATGTCCATTGAGTCGGTGATGCCATCCAGCCATCTCATCCTCTGTAATCCCCTTCTCCTGCCCTCAGTCTTTCCCAGCAGCAGAGTCTTTACCAATGAGTCAGCTCGTCGCATCAGCTGACCAAAATATTGGAGCTTTAGCTTCAGTATCAGTCCTTCCTAACAATATTCAGGGTTGATTTCCTTTAGGATTGATGGTTTGATCTCCTTGCCACCCAAGGGACTCTCAAGAGTCTTCTCCAGCACCATAGTTCAAAAGCATCTATTCTTCAGCACTCAGACTGCTTTATGGTCCAAATCTCACATCTATACATGACTAATGGAAAACCATAGCTTTGACTATCCAGACCTTTGTCAGAAAAGTGATGTCTCTGCTTTCTAATATGCTCTCTAGGTTTGTCATCAGAGAAGGCAATGGCACCCCACTCCAGTACTCTTGCCTGGAAAATCCCATGGATGTAGGAGCCTGGTGGGCTGCAGTCCATGGGGTCGTTAAGATTCGGACACGACTGAGCGACTTCACTTTCAC
>NW_011473485.1:8633-9387 GCF_000754665.1 Bison bison bison
GGAATTCTCCTATACTGTTGGTGGGAATGAAACTTGGTACAGTCACTATGGATAAAAGTATAGAGGTTCCTTAAAAAACTAAAAATAGAACTTCCATATTAATCAGCAATCCCACTCCTGGGCATGTACCTGGAGAAAACCATAATTTGAAAAGATACATGCACCTCAATGTTCATCCCAACACTATTCACAAAAGCCAAGACATGGAAACAATCTAAATGTCCATCAACAGAGGAATGGATAAAGAAGATGTGGTACACATATGCAATGGAGTGTTAGTCAGCCATAAAATAGAACAAAATAATGCCGTTTGCAGCAACATGGATGGAGCTAGAATTTGTTATACTGAGCGAAGTGAGGCAGACAGAGAAAGATAAACATCATATGTATTGCTTTTATGTGGAATCTTAAAAATAGGCTACAAATGAACTTATTTGAAAAACAGAAATACAGTTACAGATATGGAAAACAAAATTACAATTACTAAGGAATAAGGTGGGGGAAGGATAAATTGGGAGATTGGGATTGACATATACACATATAAAATAAATAAAATAATAGATATAAAACAGATGACTAATACAGACCTATTTATAGCACAGGGAACTCTACTCAATACACTATAATTTCCTATATGGGAAAAGAATCTAAAAAAAATGAGTGGATATATGCTATGTAAAACTGATATACTTTGCTGTACACCTGAAACTAATACAGCATTCTAAATCAACTATACCCCAATAAAATATTTTCT
>NW_011473485.1:9487-9851 GCF_000754665.1 Bison bison bison
AGAGGCACAAGAAATGACAATGAAGATACTTGGTGACACTTGTAGCAGAGATGATAAAGTGAATAGTGCTAATTCTTTAATACAACCAAAAGCAGTTCATATAAAAGAAACCAAATACTTGTGCTATAGCACCACCTACTGAAAAAACAAAGGCCTCTAATTACTAGCATGTTGACTCCTTAGAATTAAGGTGGGGGGTGGGGAGTTATACTTAAAGAAAAAATATATTTACTACTTCAAATGTGCCAGCAGAGAAATAACTCATTAAGCATCATGAAGAACCATGGTAACATGATATCACAAAAAGGAAATGACAGTTCTCCAGGAACCAGACTTAGAGTCACATAATATTATGATCTAACTG
>NW_011473485.1:10308-11641 GCF_000754665.1 Bison bison bison
GTACCAAAAAATTTCTGAACCTGGAGAACTCAATGAATGAAATGAACAATTGGAAGGCATTGGAAATAGCGATCTTATGGAAGGAAAATTATGAGGTCAATAATAGAAATCTAGAAATAATACAAGTAGAAGAGGAAAGAGTAATAAAATATTTGAAAAATGAGGAAATCCTACAAGAACTATCCGACTCTTAGGAAAGGCAACATAGAATAATGGGTATCTCAGAAAGAGGGCTTCCCTGGTAGCTCAGTTGGTAAAGAATCCACCTACAATGCAGGAGACCCCGGTTCAATTCCTGGGTCAGGTATATCCCCTGGAGAGGCGATAGGCTACCCACTCTAGTATTCATGGGCTTCCCTAGTGGCTCATATGGTAAAGAATTGCCTGCAATGTGGGAGACCTGGGTTTGATCCCTGGGATGTTGGGAAGATGCCCTAGAAGAGGGCATGGCAAGCTACTCCAGTATTCTTGCTTGGAGGATCCCCATGGACAGAAGAGCCTGGTGGGCTGCAGTCCATGGGGTCTCCAAGAGTTGGACATGACTGAACAACTAAGCACAGCACAGAGGCTAAAAATACAACAGGAAAGATCAATGAATTTAAGAGCTGGTTCTTTGAAAGATAAACAAAAATGATAAACAATTAGCTAGACTCACTGATAAAGAAAGTGAAAAAAGCTCAGATAAATAAAATCAGAAACAAACAAAAAAAGAGAAATTATAATGGTTACCATACAAATACAAAAAGAGAATACTGTTAACTGCTATATGCCAACAAATTGAACAATCTAGAAGAAAGATAAATTCTTAGTTTTGCACAACCTTCCAAGATTGAATCATCAAGAAATGGAAAATCTTAATAGACTGATCACTAGTGATAGAGAAACTCCCAAGAAACAGAAGTCCAGAACCAGATGGCTTCACAGGTGAATTTTACAAAACATTCAAAGAAGATTTAATACCTATACTCAAATCTTCCAAAAAATTGAAGAAGTGTGAATGCTTTCTAACTCATTTTATGAGGCTAGCATTACCCTGATACCAAAATAAAACAAGGACTGCACAAAAAGTAAATACAGGCCAATATCTTTGATGAACATAGATGCAAAAATCTTCAACGAAGTATTTGCAAACTAAATATAACAATGCATTATAAAAATAATACAGCATGATCAAGTAGCATTTTTTCCAGGGATGCAAGGAAGGTTCAGCATCTGCAAGTCAATCAAAGTGATACATGCCATTAACAAAATCAAAGATAAAAATCATATGGTCATCTTGATAGATGGGGAAAAAGCATTTGACAAAATTTAGCACCAATTTATGATTAAAATT
>NW_011473485.1:12325-13105 GCF_000754665.1 Bison bison bison
AAGTATTATAAATAATAAACAAATACAGTAAAAATGCAGAATAAAAATCAATATACAAAAATCTATTCCATTTCTATGCACTAACAATGAACTAACAGAAATAGAAATTAATAAAACAATTGTATTTGGAATTGCAAAAAGTAGAGTAAAATAGCTAGGAATAAATTTAAGAAAGGAGGTGAAAGACATGTAAATTGAAAACTATAAGATAATCTTGAAAGAAATTAAAGAAGATATAATTAAATGGAAAGATATTCTGTGTTCATGGGTTGGAAGAATTAACATTTTGAAATGTCCATGATACCTAAAGCAATCTATAGATTCAATGCCATCGTTATCAATATTTCAGTGACATTTTTCACAGAAATAGAATAAAAAATATTAAAACTTATATGGAACAAAAAAAAGAACCCCAAAACATTTGAATGCTGAGTAACTTCCACAAAACAAATTCTGAATGCTTCTGAATGCTGACAGAGCACACGAGGCGCCCAGAAAGGCAGCCCGTTCTCTTCAAAAGGAGGTAGGACAAAATATAAAGGACAAAAAGAGAGACAAAAGAGTTAGGTATGGAGACCCATCCCGGGGAGGGAGTTGTGAATGAGGAGAAATTTCCAAACACCAGGAAACGCTCTCACCGCCGGGTCTGTGGGGAGTTTTGGAATCTCAGATGGCAACATAACTGGGAGGGGAAAAAAAAAAAAACACCACAGAATATGAGCCTAAATGCAACTCCAAGCAGAGAAGTAGCCCAGATGCTCATGTCTGCCATCAGCGAGC
>NW_011473485.1:13381-16611 GCF_000754665.1 Bison bison bison
GAAAGCACATGCGCCGTGAGCTGGGGCAAACTCAGTATGGTCCATGCACTGCTAGTACTCCCCACACATGCCAGTGATATTTGTTTGCAGTGTTCCTCCCTCCCCACAGAGCAACTGAACAAGTGAGCCTAAATAAGTAACCACCTTCGCCCCCTTATGTCAGGGCAGAAATTAGACACTGAAAAGACTTGCAAACAGAGGAAGCCAAAATAAACAAAGAAGAGGGAACCACTCTGGAAGTGACAGGTGCAACAGATTAAAATCCTGTACTTAGAATTGACTAAGCATTGGAAGGGGCCTATAGACCTTGAGAAGAAGTATAAGCTGGAACAAGGAACTATCTGAAACTGAACTGACCACACACTGCCCTCAACAGCTCCAGAGAAATTCCTAGATATATTTTTACTATTAGCATTTTTTAATTTTAATTTTTTTATTTTAAAGTTATTTATTACTCCTTTAATTTTCATTTTTATAACCTACTATTACCTTGCAAAAATAAAAAACCCTATTTTTAAAGCAAATTTTTTAGACTGATTTTGTTTTGTATTTTTAATATTGTATATTTGAGAGTCTAACCACTACTCTAGATTTTTAGTCTTTGCTTTTTGGTATTTCTTATCAATTTTGTACCTTTAAGAATCTAACCTTCAGTACCCATTTTTACTTAGGGGTGTGATTACTGACGTGATTGCTTTCTCACCTTTTGACACTCCTTTTTCTCCCCTAGGTCACTTCTGTCTCCTCCCTCTCCCTTCTCTTCTCTACTTAACTCTGTGAATCTCTCTGGGTGTTCTGGGTTGTGGAGAGCACTTAGGGAACTGTTTACTGGCTAGATTTGTCTCTCTCCTCTTGACTCCCCCTCTTCTCCTCCTGGTCACTTCTATCACTCTCCTCCCTCTTCTCTTCTCTATGTAATTCCATGAACCTGTCTGAGTGTTCCAGACTATAGAGAGAAAAAAGGGAATTAATTACTGGCTAGATTAATCTCTTCCCTTTTGATTCCCCCACTTCTCCTCCTGGTCATCTCTGTCTCCCTTCTCCCTCTTCTATTCTCCATGTGAAATTCTCTGGGTGTCCCTCACTGTGGAGAATCTTTTCACCATTAATCTAGATGTTCTATCATCAGAGCTGTATGGATGGAGAAGTCTTGAGGCTACTGTAAGAAGAAGACTGAAAACCAGAGGCAGGAGGCTTAAGCCCAAAACCTGAGAACACCAGAGAACTCTTGACTCCAGGAAACATCAATCAATAAGAGATCATCCAAAAGCCTCCATACCTACACTGAAACCAAGCTCCACTCAAGAGCCAACAAGTTCCAGAGCAAGACATACCATGCTAATTCTCCAGCAACACAGAAACATAACCCTGAAAATTAAATACAGGCTGCCAAAAGTCACACCAAACTTGTGGATACCTCAAAACTCACTACTGGACACTTAATTGCACCCCAGAGAGAAGAGATCCAGCTTCACCCATCAGAACGCTGACACAAGATTCCCTAACCAGGAAACCTTGACAAGCCACTCGTCCAACCCCACCCATAGGGAGCAACCTCCACAATAAAGAGGAACCACAAACTTCCAACATACAGAAAGACAATTCAGACATAGCAATATAAACAAAATGAAAAGGCAGAGAAATATTAAGCAGGTAAAGGAACATGACAAATGCCCGCCAAACCAAACAAAAGAGAAGAAGATAGGGAGTCTACCTGAAAAATGATTCAGAATAATGATAGTGAAGATGATCCAAAATCTTGAAAACAAAATGAAGTTACAGATAAATAGCCTGGAGACAAGGATTGAGAAGATGCAAGAAATGTTTAACAAGGACCTAGAAGAAATAAAAAGAGTCAGTCAATAATGAATAATGCAATAACTGAGATTAAAAGCACTCTGGAGGGAACCAACAGTAGAATAAGTGAGTTGGAAGATAGGATAAGTGAGGTGGAAGATAAAATGGTGGAAATAAATGAAGCAGAGAGGAAAAAGGAATTAAAAGAAATGAGGACAAACTCAGAGACCTCTGGGACAATGACAAATGCCCCAACATTTGAATCATAGGAGTCTCAGAAGAAGAAGTTTAAAAAAAAAAAAGCCACGAGAAAATACTTGAGGAGATAATAGTTAAAACTTCCCTAAAATGGGGAAGAAAAGAGCCACTCAAGTCCAAGAAACCCAGAGAGCCCCAAACAGGATAAACCCAAGGCAAAGCAACCCAAGACACATATTAATCAAATCAACCAAGAACAAACACAAAGAGCAAGTATTAAAACCAGCAAACGAAAAGCAACAAATAACACAGAAGGGGATTCCCATAAGAATAACAGCTGATCTTTCAATAGAAACTCTTCAGGCCAGTAGGGAATGGCAGGGCATACCTAAAGTGATGAAAGAGAAAAATCTACAACCCAGATTACTATACTCAGCAAGGATTTCATTCAAATATGAAGGATAAATCAAAAGCTTTACAGACAAGCAAAAGCTCAGAGAATTCAGCACCACCAAACCATCTCTCCAACAAATGCTAAAGGATCTTCGCTAGACAGGAACCACAGAAAAAGTTTATAAACTCGAACCCAAAACAACAATATAAATGGCAATGGGATCATACTTACCAATAATTACCTTAAATGTAAATGGGTTGAATGCCCCAACCAAAAGACAAAGACTGGCAGAATGGATAAAAGAACAGGACCCCTATATATGTTGTCTACAAGAGACCCACCTCAAAACAAGGGACACATACAGACTGAAAGTGAAGGGGTGGAAACAGATATTTCTTGCAAATGAAGACCAAAAGAAAGCAGGAGTAGCAATACTCATATCACATAAAATATACCTTGAAATAAAGGCTGTGAAAATAGACAAAGAAGGACATTACATAATGATCAAAGAATCAAATCAAGAATATGATATAAGAATTATAAATACATATGCACCCAACAGAGGAGCACTACTATATGTAAGGCAAATGCTAACAAGTATGAAAGGGGAAATTAACAGTAACACAGTAATAATGATAGCCTTTAATACCCCACTCAAACCTATGGATAGATCAACTAAACAGAAAATTAGCAAAGAAAGGCAAATTTTAAATGATGCAATGGACCAGTTAGACCTAATTGATATCTATAGGACATTTCATTCCAAAATAGTATATTTAACCTTTTTCTCAAGTGCACACAGAAACTTCTCCAGGATAGATCACATCCTGGGCATAAATCT
>NW_011473485.1:17490-18057 GCF_000754665.1 Bison bison bison
CTATTGAAAATTCCAACATATGGAGGCTGAACAACACGCTTCTGAATAACCAACAAATCACAGAAGAAATCAAAATATGCATAGAAGCGAATGAAAATAAAAACACAACAACCCAAAACCTATGGAATTCAGTAAAAGTAGTGCTAAGGGCAAGGTTCATTGCAGTACAAGCTTACCTCAAGTAACAAGAAAAAAATCAAATAAGTAACCTTACTTTAAACCTAAAGCAAAGAAATAGAAGAAATGAAGAACCCCAGGTTTAGTAGAAGGAAAGAAATCATAAAAAATTAGGACAGAAATAAATGAAAAAGAAACAAAGGAGACTATAGCAAAAATCAACAAAACCAAACGTTGGTTCTTTGAGAAATAAATAAAATAGACAAACCATTAGCCAGAAAAAAAGAAAAATCAAATCAACAAAATTAGAAATGAAAATGGAGATCACAACATACAACACAGAAATACAAATGATCATAAGAGACTACTATCAGCAACTATATGCCAATAAAACAGACAACTTGGAGGAAAGGGACAAATTCGTAGAAAAGTATAACCTTCCAAAACTGA
>NW_011473485.1:18157-18919 GCF_000754665.1 Bison bison bison
CATATGATTATTTCAATAGATGCAGAGAAAGCCTTTGACAAAATTTAACATTCATTTATGATAGTAACCCTCCAGAAAGAAGGAATAGAAGCAACATACCTCAAAACAATAAAAGCTATATACAAACCCACAGCAAACATTATCCTCAGTAGAGAAAAATTGAAAGCCTTTCCCCTAAAGTCAGGAACAAGACAAGGATTCCCACTCTCACCACTACTATTCAACATAGTTTTGAAAGTTTTGGCCACAGCAATCAGAGAAGAAAAATAAATAAATGGAATGCAGATTGGAAAAGAAGTAAAACTCTCACTGTTTGCAGATGACATGATGCTCTACATAGAAAACCCTAATACCACCAGAAAATTACTAGAGCTAATCAATGAATATAGTAATGTTGCAGGATACAAAATGAACACACAGAAATTCTTTGCATTCCTATACACTAATGATGAGAAAATAGAGAATTTAAAGAAACAATTTCATTCACCATTGTGATGGAAAAAAATAAAATACTTAGGAATAAATCTACCTAAAGAAACAAAAGACCTATACATAGAAAACTATAAAACACTGATGAAAGAAATCAAAGAGGACACAAATAGACGGAGAAATATACCATGTTCATGGATCAGAAGAATCAAGATAGTGAAAATGAGCATACTACTGAAAGCAATCTATAGATTCAGTGCAACACCTATCAAGCTACCTACAGTATTTTTCACAGAACTAGAACAAATAATTTCACAATATGTATGGAAATAC
>NW_011473485.1:19227-19966 GCF_000754665.1 Bison bison bison
AAAAAAAAAAAAAAAAAAAAAAAAAAAAAAACAGACACCCCAGTCAATGGGATAACTGAGAGCCCAGAAATAAACACACAAATATATGAACAATTAATGACAAGGAATCAAGAATATATAATTGATAAAGGATAACAATGGATAAAGGATAATCTCTTCAATAAATGGTGTTCAGAAAACCTGATAGCCATGTTGCAAAAGAATAAAACTGGATTACTATACCACACCATACACAAAAGTCAACTCAAAATGGATTAAAGACATGAATGTAAGACCTGAAACTATAAAACTAGGCTAGAGGAAAATATAGTACACACTTTGACCTTGGTCTTAGTAGTATCTTTCTAGATATATCTCCTCTGGCAAGGGCAGCAAAAGCAAAAATAAACAAGTGAGATTACATCAAACTAAAAAGTATCTTTTGCACAGCAAAAGAGACCATCAAAAAATGAAAAGAAAACCTACCAAACAGGAGAAGATATTTGAAAATCATATGTCCAATAAGGAGTTAATATCCATAATATATGAAGAACTCATGAAAATTAAAGTTGTTCAGTTATGTCAGACTCTTTGCAACCCCATGAACTATACAGTCCATGGAATTCTCCAGGCCAAAACCCTGGAGTCCCTTTCCTTTCTCCAGAGGATCATCTCAAAGTGGGGATTGAATCCAAGTCTCCTGCATTTCAGGTGGATTCTTTACTGGCTGAGCCACAGGGGAAGCCCAAGAATACTGGAG
>NW_011473485.1:20066-21085 GCF_000754665.1 Bison bison bison
TGGGAAAACTGGTCAACCACCTCTAAAATAATGAAACTAAAACATTTTCTAACACCATGAATAAAAATAAACTCAAAATTGGTTGAAGAACTAAATATAAGACCAGAAACTATAAAACTCCTAGAGGAGAACATAGGCAAAACACTCTCTGACATAAATCACAGTGGGATCCTCTAGGACCCACCTCCCAGAGTAATGGAAATAAAAGCAAAAATAAACAAATGGGACTAAATAATAAAAGCTTTTGCACAACAAAGGAAACTATAAGCAAGGTGAAAAGACAACCTTCTGAATGGGAGAAAATAATAGCAAATGAAGCAACAGACAAAGAATTAATCTCAAAAAAACAAAAACAAAAACAAAAACCAAGCAGCTTATGCACCTCAATTTCAGAAAAATAAATGACCCAATCAAAAAATGGGCCAAAGAACTAAACAGACATTTCTCCAAAGAACACATACAGATGGCTAACATACACATGAAAAGATGCTCAACAACACTCATTATCAGAGAAATGCAAATCAAAACCACAATGAGGTACCATCTCACGCCAGTAAGAATGGCTGCAATCCAAAAGTCTACAAACAATAAATGCTGGAGAGGGTGCGGAGAAAAGGGAACCCTCTTACACTGTTGGTGGAAATGTAAACTAGTCCAGCCACTATGGAGAACAGTGTGGAGATTCCTTAAAAAACTGGAAATAGAACTGCCATATGACCCAGCAATCCCACTCCTGGGCATACACACCATGGAAATCAGAATTGAAAGAGACACATGTACCCCAATGTTCACTGCAGCTCTGTTTACAATAGCTAGGACATGGAAGCAACCTAGATGTCCATCAGCAGACGAATGGATAATAAATTTGTGGTACATATACACAATGAAATATTACTCAGCCATTAAAAAGAATGCATTTGAATCAGTTCTAATGAGGTGGATGAAACTGGATCCTATTATACAAAGTGAAGTAAGCCAGAAGGAAAAACACCAATACAGTATACTAACGCATATTATGG
>NW_011473485.1:21523-22618 GCF_000754665.1 Bison bison bison
TGATGTGAGTCTGGGTGAACTCTGGGAGTTGGTGATGGACAGGGAGGCCTGGCGAGCTGTGATTCATGGGGTCGCAAAGAGTTGGACACGACTGGGCGACCGAACTGAACTGAAATGAAGTGATCATTGATGGATAAATGGGTGAAAAAATATATGACGTACAGTATATATATATATATATATATAGCACACACACACACATATATACATATATATATATATATATATATATATATAAAATGAAGTATCACTTAACTATCAAAGGATGAAATTTTGCCACTTGAAACAACATGGATGGTCCTTGAGGCTATTATGCTAAGTGAAATAAGTCAAATGGAGAGAGACAAATAGTGTCTGATTTCACTCATATGTGGAATATAAAAATAATGAAGCAAAATAAATGAACAAATCAAAGCAAAATTAAAATATAGATACAGAGAGCAGAGTAGTGACTACCAGAGGGGAAAGCTGTTGTAGGGTGTGGGAATGGATAAAGGTGGTCAATTGTGTGGTGATGGTGCAGTATGAACTCTGGCGGTGAGCACACTGTAGTATATACAAAAGTTGAAATACAATGTTGTACTACAGTTGAAACTTATATAATATTGTAAACAAATGTCACCTCAGTTAAAAAGAGAAATATGCAATAGGCAATATTGCATCTGCAATATGGAAACATTTTTGAAACCAAAGAGAACTTGATGGTGTTTTTCTTTTGTTTTGGAAATTGTATTAATAAGAAAAAGTCACTTCTATCCAGTTTTACAGTTCTAAAAATCTGTTAAAAGTGCAAGTTACCAAAGTTGCTTGAGGTAGAACAGTGATGCTACATGTGGAGTGTGTCATTTTTAAGTCCAAATGTGAGCCTCTTCTGTTTCAGCTCCCCTGATTCTAGGTAGTAGCTTGTAAGAGGTTCCCACTGCTTCTTGATTGGGGATAAGGAATAGGATATTTTTTGTCTCTATGTCCTGAAACTCCTTGGCCTGCTGTAATCCTAAACTGATCTTGGTCCTGCGTGTTCCCGAGTGTCTTGCTCAGCTTCTCACTTGCTCATTTTGAGTATTTTCTGGTTTTGCCTTTTATAGGAATATAAAT
>NW_011473485.1:22775-27959 GCF_000754665.1 Bison bison bison
TGCAACCTGATACCTAATACTTAAAGGATTTCAACATAGTCTTATTTAATTTTATGTAAAAGCCAATCTAAGAGTGAGTATTTGTCTCTATTTTAAAAGTGAGAAAACTGAGAGTCAGAGAGATGTAATGACTTGTCGAAGAAGAGTTTTTTAAGCCAAAGTCTCTCTTCTTTGAAAACCTGTAATTTTTCACCGCACCATAATGCCTCCCTAAAGACAGAATAGAGAAGATCATTGTTCCCAGAAGCTCTAGCCATTTAATGATAAATTTATTAACCCTCATAACACCTAACATAGCAAGAATTCTAACCATTTAACAGCTAGAAAAAGTAAGACTCAGGGGTAGTACTATTAGTACCATGTTAGCAAGAGAAGTTGTTTTATAGTTAAATGCAAAGGAAGCAGATAACAAATCTTTAAAAAGTGTACTCTTGCAACACTTCAATAACTGATTGATAATACCATGATTTGAGCAAGCATTCATAAAACTGATTAGTTTTTGTGGTCTAACACCGATAGTGATAATCCTTTCAAAAGATTTTTATTTGTCTCTTTGGTATTAGTAAGCATACTTCTTTTCTAATAGGCCAAGATTGCAATGAGGAGTATAATTAATGGAATGAAGAAAATGTACCCAATAATTCAAAATTTATTGATACTATTTCATCTAGAATGGTGGCATTGAGTATAACCTTGATTATCTTTTTCTTTTTTCTTTTAGTTGAACAGTAAAAAACACACGACCTGCTTATTACTACACTTTTAAACATTTTGGTGAAATATAGCAGTTCAGATAATTGAAAACACAACTTAATTACAGTGAGATTAATTTTTCCAGTTTAACTCCTTTTCCTCTTATGCTATAGAGTTAATAGAGCTGAATTATTAAATGAGTATGTGTGAAGTGCTCACACTGACCAACAGAAGATTAGACTCCTGCTCATACTCTTAATATACTTACACCTTCACATCTCAGTCAATATATTTGACACTTGAACAACCTGTGAGTTAGGGATAGTGACCCCCTGTGCAGTCAAAAATCCATGTGTAATTTATAGTCAGCCCTCTGTATCTTTGGGTTTCTCCATATTCGAGGTTCCTTCACGACCATGATTCTGCATCTGAGGATTCGACCAATCATGGATTTAATCAATCACAGGGTGTGTTGTACTGTGGTATTGACCACTGGAAAAAAAAAAATGGATGCATGCTGTTCAAACCCTTGCTCAGAGGGTCAGCTGTAGTTATATCCCGACTAACCGGCCAAATACTATCTGCAATCAGCTTACCCAATGCAGAGAGATGTTGGTACTCTGATTCTAAAACCATATGCCTCTGATTCTAACTTTTCCAGTTAGTGTTGTTTCAGAGGCAGAACTGTCAGCAAGTCATTGAGCATAGCTCACACACGAGGCTGTTGTGGGACTCATGTCATCTGATTATTATGCACCCCTTAGTTTCACTTATCTTCCTTCTTACAGCATTTTAGTGATGTATGCTTTCTGTAGCACTCAAATGTATTCTCCACGTGTGCCTACTTTGTCTTTACCTGGCAGCATTGGTTCTACTGTGGATATCTCTGGGAATGGATAGCATCTCTAGGTGTCATAAAGACATAATCTCAACGAGAGATTGGAATATAAGACAATAGTGGAAGATGTAGGTTATAAGTAAAGAATTCATAAGGCTACTATTAGTAGAAAGTATTTACAGTAGCTTAAACAAACAGCAGTTAATTTTTCTTACAAAATGAGAAGCATGGCGGTAGGCATTTCTTGGCACTGGTTTAGTTTTGCATTAATATATGTATAGATTAGTAGAAATATGAGTTGATCACCTCTTTGAAGAATCTACATCCCATTCAGAATTAAGTCTGAATGCATGAACATCTCATATCACATTCAGGCTTTCCCACATAAACAGGCTCATCCTTTTTTTAACTAGAAACCTTCTCCTCTCATACACACACACAGTAACACTTTAGCCATAACAAACTACTTAAAGGACCAGATTTGCCATATTTTCTCATGTCTCTTTTCCTTTTATTCATGTTCACTATACTTGTAACATTCTGTATGTCCATCCCGGATGAGCTTTCTCTTCTTGAAACCTAGCCATTGTGTCTTCTAGGAGAAGCCTCACTTGACCTCATCACACTTATTGTAATCTACATTTACCTTAATCAGCTCAGTTGGTAAAGAATCTGCCTGCAATGCAGGAGACCTCGGTTCAATTCCTGGGTTGGGAAGATCCTCTGGAGAAGGGATAGGCTACCCATTCCAGTATTCTTGGGCTTCCCTTGTGGCTCAGCCAGTAAAGAATCAGCCCGCAATGTGGGAGATCTGGGTTCGATCCCTGGTTTGGGAAGATCCCCTGGAGAAGGGAAAGGCTACCCATTCCAGTATTCTAGCCTAGAGAATTTCATGGACTGTATAGTCCATGGGGTCACAAAGAGTCAGGCATGACTGAGTGACTTGTACTTTCACTAGCCTTTATTTCAGTGTATTATGATATCTTTCTTATATGTCTATATCTTCCAGTAAACTGAGCACCTTGAGGGCATAGACTTTGCCTTGTTGATCTTTGTATTTCAAGTGCTTACCATAATGCCAGTGTACAGTAAGATCACAATGAGTGTTGAATGAATACACGATCACTCGATGAGCCTGAGCTTGATTTTCCATGCTGAGAAGTAGGACTATCTTGCTCATGATGCTTAGTGTCTTTTATGTAGTGTGGCTTCATAGATACAATTGCTGGCTCCCTCTCTATAAAGTGAAGTCAAGGTGTGAAAGTTGCTTCCAAAGCTGAGTCTACAGCTGGCAGCCCAGCTGCAGTGGCATCCGGAAGATACACTATTTGTCCACAAGGAGGAATATTTTTTCCTGGTCCCTAGAAAGTATGAATTGTTTCTACCTTAATACATAAAAAAGGGAAACAGTCAATTTGTTGATAGCAAAATAAAGCATGGTCTCAGAAAGACCTTTGTATAAACTTAAATGTAATTTTTTTTTTTAATAGGAAGGGGAGTATCCTGGATTTGATCCAGGAGTATAAAAGAACTTCAAATGAAAAAAAAAAAAAACCAAAAACTGGTGAAATTTTAAGTCTAGAATCAATGTTGGTTTCATAGTTTTAACAAATATCCCATCATATTGTAAGATGTTAACAATAGGGGGAACTGGACAAGGAGTATATGAAAGTCTGCACTATCTCTGCAACTTTCTGTGGATCTAAATGTGTTCCAATGAAAGACTTATGTTTAAAAAATAGGGAGCAGTTGCACAATCATGTGAATATTCTCAATGTCACTGAACACTTAAAAATGGTAAATTCTATGTTATGTGTATTTTACCACAATAAAAAAGTCAGGGAAAAGAGTAGGCATCCTGGGGGAGAGGGATACTAAGGGTAATAAGATAGCATGTTTTAAGTGTTCTTTGCATTTCTGCAGCATTTGAGGTGCTGTACTGGAAATAGAAAGGTGTTTGAACTCCACTGTTACTGATGAGTCCACCAAGGTTGCATGAGTTTAAGTAATATCATATCTGGACCCTACTTGGGCTTGCTTTAATCCATGCTTAAGAGAGAGACCCTGGAGTGCATATTTTTAGAAAAGTGATTCAGATGAGTACAGAGATTCAGCCAAGCTTGAGAATCACTGCTCTAAGGCTTTTTTATCCACTGCTTTTAAGATACTATTTCTCTTATCTTGAAGATGAAAGCAGTCAGTGTAGGATCTTCTTTAATGTGGACCCTGAGAACTGGAAAGACTCCTAGAGCCCAAGGCCAAAACCATGAATATTGCAGTGAAGCTAGCAGAGCAAGGTAGAAGAAATGTCACAGAACTGGATCAAATAGCATGCCTTATGGAAAGCTCCAATTCGAGAAGGGTAATTCCTCTGGAAAATTCTTGATTGTGTATTATAAGCTGAAGTCAGCTCCACAAAGTCATCCTCCTGATTCCTCCTCACCCTCCTTACTTCTGAGTTTTGGAAAGTACAAGGTTAAGTCTTGGACCTTTGTTGTTATTTACACTCTTTACACTGGAGATCTCTCTTAGTAGCTTAATTTTAAATTATTTTTGCTTGTGTTTCCCAGATTTATACCCCCAGCCTGGAGCTTTCCCTTAAACTCCATATTAATACAGCCAGCTGCCTCCTTGACATCTCCACTTAGAAATGTAATATGTCCAACTGAACTGCTGATCTTCTCCCCTAGTCAAGCTCCTCCTACAGTTTTCTCCATCTAAGTTAATGGCGAGTCTGCCTTTCTCCTTTCTCAAGCCAAAAACCTGTAGTGATTTTTTTAATACTCTCTTTTTCTCACATCACACACATTGTCTTTTACAAATCTTCCTAACTAGTCTTACTCTTTTTAATCTGACATCCAGACTCTTACAGAGTAAAGTTGTAGAAAATATAAATTTCATCAAAATATTTTGCTGTTGAAAATGTCTGCCTTCTTTAATCTGCCATTCAGCGGTCTATATGACATGCCCCCTCTTACCTCTTACTTCAGTCTTCCTTTTTACCCTTATACTGAAGCTCTACTGACATGCATATAATTACCTTAAACCTAACAGGTGCTTCAGCAAATCATACATTTGTACATATTTTTCCTTCTCTGTGAAACATCTTCCTTCCCATCCTAGATGGTTATTTCCTGAGTCACTGAATATGTAATTGGTATAGACTCACCTGGTCATTAGCAGAACCCTCACATTAGTGCCTTGGCCTGTGAGGTAAGAGCATCAAACTAAGAGACTTGTTTACACTAAAGGAGGTATGACAGTAGGTGCACAGTCATGCGAGCCACTGGTCCTATCACATACCACATGACTAAGATGCTCTCAGCCTGAGAGTGATGAAACAAACAGTCCCAGCCGAGGTAGCAGCTCAGCGATGATACTCTGCTGGGTGGGGCATTATCCTAAAGGACTCAGAATACACTTGACATTAAGCACCAGTGGCTTTGTCCATTCAGGCCACTGTGACACAATGTCACAGACTGGGTAGCTTATAAATGGCAGAGTTTTATTTCTCACCATTATGGACACTGGAAGTCCATCATAAAGGCACCATCATGGTTGCCTTCTAAGGAGGGTCCACTTTATGATTTGAAGCCAGCATCTTCTCACTGTGTTCTCACATGGACAAAAGGGCAAGGGATCTCTCTGGGCTC
>NW_011473485.1:28059-30509 GCF_000754665.1 Bison bison bison
AAGGGATCTCTCTGGGGTATCTTTTACAAGGGCACTAGTCCATTTATGGGGCTCTGACCTCATGGCCTAAGTACTTCCCTAAGGCCCCACCTACCAATACCATCATATTGGGCGTTAGGATTTTGGCATATGAATTTAGGGGGAAATTATAAACATTCAGACCATAGTGGTCAGCATATTGTGTGGTGTTCCCTGTAATAAAGAATACATGAGTACAGGAAATAAGAGATACAAATGAGTGGTCTCACTCACCATCACTTCCAGTAACCCACTTTCAGAATTTGTCTGGTTCTTCTGGAGAAGGGATGCTTCTACAGGAAGCACAACAACAATCTCAAAGTTTACCTGGAATGGATAGAAGTAGGAGGGAGCTGATGAGTATCAGATGAGGCCTGGAGACCAGCCAGCTTCAGCAAGGGGGCCATGGTTTCTTCACAGATGTTTCCCTCAGGAAAAGCCTACCAGATTCCTGAAGGATCTACTTCCAAAAGTTATACAAAACTCATAGATGGTAATGGAACAAAGTGTGGATGGTAATGGATGATGTGGTGTACTACTCAATTCCCCTTTTTCCCAACACCTCCAAAATTGGAAACAGTCCTGATCCCAGCTCTTGACAGTATAGGTGGCTGGCAGCTCTTAGCTGAGTTACTCCTCCAGGGTTGTCCTGGCCTGAAGGGAGCCACTCTTCCTAACGTTTTGTCTTCTCTGCATGGCTGCAGGGAGAGGGAGCCTGTATCCAACAACTGGCTGAGGCAGGGATACATAAGCCCAGACTCCTGACTCACTTTGAGAGAACTCTTAAGGGCCATTCCATCCCTGGTGCTCCCTGAGAGCTGAGCTGAGGCTTTTGCCTGCCCGTATCACAGACCAGCTTCCTCCTCTTAACCCTGCTTCATAACCCCCTATAGCTGTTGCTTCTGAGAGCACTCCCAGCAACTGTACTGCCCCTGGTATCTGGTACTGATCTCCGTACCTGCATTTGGTTCACAGGTCCCCTGACATATGTCAAAGCTTCTTCCATCCCTCCTTTTCTTTCAGTGTAACCCACAGTAGATAGCATTTGCATCATTTTATGTAGGTCTTTCCCCATTTACATGCGATGCCACTTGTAATCAGGGAGCATCTGCTTTTTCGGTGTTATCCAAACCTGGCAGAATGTTCTATCAACTGGAAAACACTACCAGCCCTTATGACATCACCAGATGTTTTCAGTCTGGGATATTAAATTTCAGCATAGAGTTGGATTGACATGTAAGTGAACAGGATGTTTAATAGGCTTTTGGTGAGTGGTAGGATAATTTGTATATAAGATTTGTAGAATTTGCTCTAATTGAAGGCTTTTTAAGAAAAATTATGCTAGCTGATTCTAAATCAGTAAGTATAATAGAAGAGTTAGGTATCATGAAGGTATGAATAGGGCTTCCTAAAAGTCCTCTTGTATTACCTCAGCAAATATTAAATTTTCTTCTAAAGATTTTTACTTTGGCAAGTAAATGTATAAATCTTAGACTTTTGTGGTGCAGGCTGGGGTGGGCAGTGATTATTACCATTGATTACCTAAGATTATTGAAAAAACTTTATAACTAATTTAGTAAAATTTATGAAAAATTTGGGCTTACCTGGTTGCTCAGACAGTGAAGAATCTGCCTGCAGTGCAGGAGACCCGGGTCCTATCCCTGGATCAGGAAGATCCCCCGGTGAAGGGAATGGAAACTCATTCCATTATTTTTGCCTGGAAAATCACATAGACAGAGGAACCTGGCAGGGTCCATGGGGTTACAAAGAGTCAGACACAACTGAGTGACTGACACCAACACGGATAATTTAATGAATATAAGTAAATTAGTTTTTAAGCCTTCAGTTCAGTTCAGTCACTCAGTCGTGTCAGACGCTGTGCAACCCCATGAATCGCAGCATGCCAGGCCTCCCTGTCCATCACCAACTCCCAGAATTCACTCAGACTCACGTTCATCGAGTCAGTGATGCCATCCAGCCATCTCATCCTCTGTCGTCCCCTTCTCCTCCTGCCCCTAATCCCTCCCAGCATCAGAGTCTTTTCCAATGAGTCAACTCTTCACATGAGGTGGCCAAAGTATTGGAGTTTCAGCTTTAGCATCATGCCTTCCAAAGTAATACCAGGCTGATCTCCTTCAGAATGGACTGGTTGGATCTCCTTGCAGTCCAAGGGACTCTCAAGAGTCTTCTCCAACACCACACTTCAAAAGCAGCAATTCTTCAGCGCTCAGCACTCTTCACAGTCCACCTCTCACATCCATACATGACCACAGGAAAAACCACAGGCTTGACTAGACGGACCTTTGTTGGCAAAGTAATGTCTCTGCTTTTGAATGTTCTATCTAGGTTGGACATAACTTTCCTTCCAAGGAGGAAGCATCTTTTAATTTCATGGCTGCAGTCACCATCTGCAGTGATTTTGGAGCCCCCAA
>NW_011473485.1:31709-35217 GCF_000754665.1 Bison bison bison
TTACTCCAGGTGTTTCTTGACTTCCGACTTTTGCATTCCAGTCCCTATAATGACAAGGACATCTTTTTTGACTGTTAGTTCTAAAAGGTCTTGTAGGTCTTCATAGAACTATTCAACTTTAGCTTATTCAGCATTACTGGTTGGGGCATAGACTTGGATTACTCTTATATTGAATAGTTTGCCTTGGAAACGAACAGAGATCATTCTGTCGTTTTTGAGATTGCATCCAAGTACTGCATTTTGGACTCTTTGGTTGACCATGATGGCTACTCCATTTCTTCTAAGGGATTCCTGCCCACAGTAGTAGATATAATGGTCATCTGAGTTAAATTCACCCATTCCAGTCCATTTTAGTTCGCTGATTCCTAGAATGTCGACATTCACTCTTGCCATCTCCTGTTTGACCACTTCCAATTTGCCTTGATTCATGGACCTGACATTCCAGGTTCCTATGCGATATTGATCTTTACAGCATCGGGCCTTCCTTCTATCACCAGTCACATCCACAGCTGGGTATTGTTTTTGCTTTGGCTCCATCCCTTCATTCTTTCTGGAGTTATTTCTCCCCTGATCTCCAGTAGCTTATTGGGCACCTACCGACCTGGGGAGTTCCTCTTTCAGTATCCTATCATTCTGCCTTTTCATACTGTTCATGGGGTTCTCAAGGCAAGAATACTGAAGTGGCTTGCCATTCCCTTCTCCAGTGGACCACATTCTGTCAGACCTGTCCACCATGACCCGCCCATTTTGGGTGGCCCCACACGGCATGGCTTAGTTTCATTGTGTTAGACCAGGCTGTAGTCCATGTGATTAGATTCACTAGTTTTCTGTGAGTATGGTTTCAGTGTGTTTGCCCTCTGATGCCCTCTCACAACACTTATCATCTTACTTGGGTTTCTCTACCTTGGATATGGGGTATCTCTTCACAGCTACTCCAGCAAAGCACAGCCGCAGCTCTTTACCTTGGATGAGGGGTATCTCCTCACCACCGCCCCTCCTGACCTTGAACATGGAGTGGCTCCTTTCAGTCCTCCTGCACCAGAGTATTGTTTTTATCTTTCTCTTTGTGACTCATTCAACTCTGTATAATAGTTTCTAGGTTCATCCACCTCATTATAACGGACTCAAATGCATTCCTTTTTATGGCTGAGTAATATTCCATTGTTAATATGTTCCACAACTTCTTTATCCATTTATCTTTCGATGGACATCAGGTTTCCTCCATGTTTTAGCTATTGTAAATAGTGCTTAAGTGAACAATGGGATACATGTGTCTCTTTCAATTTTGGTTTCCTCAGGGTATATGCCCAGGAGTCGGATTGCTGGGTCATATGGTGATTCCATTTATAGTCCTTTAAAGAATCTCCATACCATCTTCCATAGTCGCTGTATGAATTCACACTCCCACCAACAGTGCAAGAGCACTCCACCTTCTCCACACACTCTTCAGCATTCATTGTTTGTAGACTTTCTGATGATGGCCATTCTGACTGGTGTGAGGTGATACCTCATTGTAGTTTTGATTTGCATTTCTCTAACAATGAGCAATGTTGAGCATCTTTTCATGTGTTTGTTAGCCATCTGTATGTCTTCCTTGGAAAAATATCTGTTTAGGTTTTATTTTTTTCCCCCACTTTTTGATTTTATTGTTTGCTTTCTGGTATTGAGTTGTATGAGCTGCTTGTACTTTTTTGTTTGTTTGTTTGTTTGTATGTTTTAGAAATTAATACTTTGTCAGTTGTTTCATTTGCTATTATTTTCTCCCATTCTGAGGGTTGTCTTTTCACCTTGCTTATAGTTTTCTTTTCTGCACAAAAGCTTTTAAATTTAATCAGGTCCCACTTGTTTACTTTTGTTTTAATTTCCGTTACTCTTGGAGGTGGGTCATAGGCAATCTTGCTTTGATTTATATCATAGAGTGTTCTGCCTATGTTTTCCTCTAAGAGTTTTATAGTTTCTGGTCTTAGATTTAGGTCTTTAATCCACTTTGAGTTTATCTTTGTGTATGGTGTTAGGAAATGTTCTAATTTCATTCTTTTACATGTAGCTGTGCAGTTTTCACAGCACCCTTTATTGAAGAGGCTCCCTTTGCCCCGTTGTATATTCTTGGCCTCCTTTGTAAAAAAATAAGGTACCTATAGGTGCATGAGTTTATTTCTGTGCTTTCTATCTTGTTCCATTGGTCTATGCTTTTGTTTTTGTGCCAGTACCATACTGTCTTGATGGCTGTAGCTTTGTAGTATAATATGAAGTCAGGAAGTCTTTCTCCAGACTACTTTGTCTATTTGGGGTCTTTTGTGTTTCCATATGAATTGTGAAATTTTTTGTTCTAGTTCTGTGAAAAATGCCATTGGTAATTTGATAGGGATTGCACTGAATCTGTAGATTGCATTTCATAGTATAGTCATTTTCACAATATTGATTCTTCCTACCCAGGAACATGTAATATGTCTCCATCTGTTTATGTCATCTTTGATTTCTTTCATTAGCATCTTACAATTTTTTGTGTACAGTTCTTTTGTCTCCTTAGGTAGGTTTATTCCTAGATATTTATTATTTATTTATTTTTTTTACACTGGTGAATGGGATTGATTCCTTAATTGCTCTTTCTGATTTTTCATTGTTAGTATATAAAAATGCAAGTTATTTTTGTGTATTGATTTTGTATCCTGAAACTTTGCTAAATTCACTGATTAGCTCCAGTAATTTTCTGATATTATCTTTAAGGTTTTCTATGTTTATGTGTCATGTCATCTGCAAATGGTGAGAGCTTTACTTCTTCTTTTCTGGTCTGGATTCTTTTTATTTCTTATTCTTCTCCTGTTGTTGTAGATAGGCCTTCCAAAATTATTTTGAATAACAGTGGTAAAAGTGGACAAGCTTGTCTTGTTCTAGATCTTAGGGGGAAGGCTTTCAGTGTTTCACCGTTGAGAATAATGTTCGTTATGGGTTTATCATATATGGCCTTTACTATCTGGAGGTAGGTTTCTTCTATGTCCATTTTTTGAAGAGTTTTAATCATAAATGGGTACTGAATTCTGTCAAAGGCTTTTTCTGCATCTACTGAGATGATCATATGATTTTTATCTTTCAGTTTGTTAATATGGTGTATCACATTGATTGATTTGCGTATACTGAAGAATTCTTGCATCCCTGGAATAAACCCAACTTGATTGTGGTGTGTGAGCTTTTTGATATGTTGCTGAATTCTGTTTGCTAAAATTTTTTGAGGATTTTTCATCTATGTTTGTCGGTGATAATGGCTTGTAGTTTTCTTTCTTTGTGTTGTCTTTGTCTGATTTTGGAATCAGGGTGATGATAGCCTCAAAGAATGAATTTGGAAGTGTTCCTTCCTCTGCAATTTTTTGAAAGAGTTTTTGAAAGGCATTAGCTCTTCTCTAAATGTTTGATAGAATTCTCCTGTGAAACCATCTGGTCCTGGGCTTTTGTTTTGGGGGAGATTTTTTATCACAGCTTCAATTTCAGTGCTTGTAATTGGGTTGTTCAT
>NW_011473485.1:36638-37447 GCF_000754665.1 Bison bison bison
CCATCCTCTCACTTTCAGTCTATATGTGTCTTTAGTTTTGAAGTGGGTTTCTTGTAGACAGCATATACATGGGTCTTGTTTTTCTATCCTTTTGGCCAGTCTGTGTATTTTGGTTGGAGCATTTAATCTATTTATGTTTAAAGTAATTATAAAGAATGAAACTAGAACACTTTCTAACACCATACACAAAAATAAACTCAAAATGGATTAAAGATCTAAAGGTAAGACCAGAAACTACAAAAAACTCTTAGAGGATAACATAGGCAAAACACTCTCTGACATAAATCACAGCAGGATCCTCTATGACCCACCTCCCAGAATATTGGAAATAAAAGCAAAAATAAACAAATGGGGTCTAATTAAAATTAAAAGCTTCTGCACAACAAAGAAAACTATAAGCAAGGTGAAAAGACAGCCTTCAGAATGGGAGAAAATAATAGCAAATGAAGCAACTGACAAAGAACTAATCTCAAAAATTTACAAACAACTCCTGCAGCTCAATTCCAGAAAAATAAATGACTCAATCAAAAAATGGGCCAAAGAACTAGAAATTTCTCCAAAGAAGACATACAGATGGCTAACAAACACATGAAAAGATGCTCAACATCACTCATTATAAGAGAAATGCAAATCAAAACCACAATGAGGTACCATCTCACGTTGGTAAGAATGGCTGCTATCAAAAATTCTACAAGCAATAAATACTGGAGAGGGTGTGGAGAAAAGGGAACCCTCTTACACTGTTGGTGGGAATGCAAACTAGTACAGCCACTATGGAGAACAGTGTGGAGATTCCTTAAAAACTGGAA
>NW_011473485.1:37800-39775 GCF_000754665.1 Bison bison bison
TTGCGTGTGTGTTCTTATTGCCATTTTCTTAATCGTTTGGGGTTGATTTCATATATCTTTTTTCCTGTATTTCTTGACTATATAAGTCCCTTTAACATTTGTTGTAAAGTTGGCTTGGTGGTACTGAATTCTCTTCTGAAAAGCTTTTCATTTCTCCATCAATTTTGAATGAGATCTTTTCTGGGTACAGTAATCTTGGTTGTAGATTTTTCCCTTTCAGTACTTTAAAATATATCCTGCCATTCCATTTTGGCTTGCAGAGTTTCTGCTGAAAGATCAGCTGTTAAGTGTATGGGGTTTCCCTTGTATGTTATTTGTTGTTTTTCCTTGTTGCTTTTAATGTTCTTTCTTTGTGTTTAGTCTTTGTTAGTTTGATTAGTATGTGTTGTGGCATGTTTCTCCTTGGTTTTATCCTGTATGGGACTCTTTGTGCCTCTTGGACTTGACTATTTCCTTTTCCATGTTGGGGAAATTTTCAACTATAGTCTTTTCAAAAATTTTCTCATAATCTTTCTTTTTCTCTTCTTTTTCTGGGGCCCCTATGATTCGAATGGTGCATTTGATATTGTCCCAGGGGTCTCTGAGACTATCCTCAGTTCTTTTCATTATTTTCACTTTATTCTGCTCTTCGTAAGTTATTTCCACCATTTTATCTTCCAGATCACTGATTCATTCTTCTGCTTCAGATATTCTGCTATTGATTCCTTCTAGAGTATGTTTTGTTGTAATTGTGTTGTTTGTCTCTGTATGTTTATTCTTTAATTCTAGGTCTTTGTTAATTGATTCTTGCATTTTCTCCATTTTTGTTTTCAAGGCTTTTGATCATCTTTGCTTTCATTATTCTGAATTATTTTTTCAGGTAGTTTGCCTATTTCCTCTTCATTTATTTGGACTTTTTTATTTCTAGTTTGTTCCTTCATTTGCATAGTATTTCTCTGCCTTTTCATTATTATTATTTTTTTAAGTTATTGTGTCTGAGGTCTCCTTTCCCAGGGAATTCTTTCCTTGAAGAAGTTTAAATTTTTTCTTCCTTTTGGTTTCTGCCCTCCTAAGATTGGTCCAGTGGTTTGTGTGAGCTTTGTATAGGGTGAGATTTGTGCTGAGTTTTTGTTTGTTTGTTTTTCCTCTGATGGGCAAGACTGAATGAGGTGGTTATCCTGTCTGTTGATGATTGGGTTTGTATTTTTGTTTTGTTTGTTGTTTAGATGAGGTGTCCTGTACAGGGTGCTACTGGTGGTTGGGTGATGCAGGGTCTTGTAGTCAAGTGGTTTATTTTGTGTGAGTTCTAACTATGTGATACTCCCTAGGGTTAGTTCTCTGGTAGTCTAGGGTCTTGGAGTAAGTGCTCCTTCTCCAAAGGCTCAGGGCTTGATCTCTGGTCAGGAACAAAGATTCCACAAGTGTTTTGTTGTGGCATTAACTGAGATTAAAAAAAAAATCCAAAAATGAAAAACCAAAGATGAACCCCACACAAACGGCAGTTACAACATCAGAGAAATAATAATTAAAATAATGGAATATACACACATACATATACACCCATGATCAAAGTGAAAACAGTCCAACAAAAGTATAGTATAGTAGATTGACCTGGTGAACAAAGGAAATCAAAAGTTATATTTACCAGTTAAGAACAAAACTAACTTAAGCGCAAACTGGAAAACAAAATTAAAGCAATGTGCCAAGTGGGGAATAAAGCAATAAAAATATAACTGAGAAATATGTTGAGAGGAAAGGCAAGAAAGAAAAGAAAGAAAGAATAGACATGCAAAGTTAAATAGAGGTAGATGAAGATTTATATATGTTAAAGATTAACTGCAAGGGGAAAAGAACAGTAGGACATGTAGACAAAGGACTAAATGCAGAAAAAAATGTAATAGGTTTAAAAAGTTAAAAATTAAAATTATAAAAAAGATTTTTTAAAAAAAAGGAAAAAGAAAGAAAAAAGGAAAACTGAAAATTTCCAATATAAAGG
>NW_011473486.1:0-505 GCF_000754665.1 Bison bison bison
TGCAAAGAATATAATCAATCTGATTTCGGTGTTGACCATCTGGTGATGTCCACGTGTAGAGTCTTCTCTTGTGTTGTTGGAAGAGGGTGTTTGTTATGACCAGTGCATTTTCTTGGCAAAACTCTATTAGTCTTCGCCCTGCTTCATTCCGTATTCCAAGGCCAAATTTGCCTGTTACTCCAGGTGTTTCTTGACTTCCTACTTTTGCATTCTAGTCCCCTATAATGAAAAGGACATCTTTTTTGGGTGTTAGTTCTAAAAGGTCTTGTAGGTCTTCATAGAACCGTTCAACTTCAGCTTCTTCAGTGTTACTGGTTGGGGCATAGACTTGGATTACTGTGATATTGAATGGTTTGCTTTGGAAACGAACAGAGATCATTCTGTCGTTTTTGAGATTGCATCCAAGTACTGCATATGGGACTCTTTTGTTGACCATGATGGCTACTCCATTTCTTCTGAGTGATTCCTGCCCGCAGTAGTAGATATAATGGTCATCTGAGTTAAA
>NW_011473487.1:0-631 GCF_000754665.1 Bison bison bison
AGAGCAATATTGCATAGGAACCTGGAATGTCAGGTCCGTGAATCAAGGCAAATTGGAAGTAGTCAAACAGGAGATGGCAAGAGTGAACGTCGACGTTCTAGGAATCAGCAAACTAAAATGGACTGGAATGGGTGAATGTAACTCAGATGACCAATATCTACTACTGCAGGCAGGAATCCCTTAGAAGAAATGGAGTAGCTATCATGGTCAATGAAAGAGTCCGAAACGCAGTACTTGGATGCAGTCTCATAAGTGACAATGATCTCTGTTCGTTTCCAAGGCAAACCATTCAATATCAGAGGAATGCAAGTTTATGCCCCAACAAGTAATGCTGAAGAAGCTGAAGTTGAACCGTTCTATGAAGATCTACAACACCTTTTAGAACTAACACTCAAAAAAGATGTCCTTTTCATTATACGGGACTGGAATGCAAAAGTAGGAAGTCAAGAAACACCTGGAGTAACAGGCAAATTTGGCCTTGGAATATGGAGCAAAGAAGGGCAAAGGCTAATAGAGTTTTGCCAAGAGAACACACTGGTCATAGCAAACACCCTCTTCTAATAACACAAGAGAAGACTCTACACATGGACATCACCAGATGGTTAACACCGAAATCAGATTGATTATATTC
>NW_011473488.1:0-617 GCF_000754665.1 Bison bison bison
AAAATGGGCCAAAGAACTAAACAGACATTTCTCCAAAAAGACATACAGATGGCTAACAAACACATGAAAAGATGCTCAACATCAGTCATTATCAGAGAAATGCAAATCAAAACCACAGTGAGGTACCATTTCACGCCAGTCAGAATGGCTGCTATTCAAAAGTCTATAAGCAATAAATGCTGGAGAGGGTTGGAGAAAAGAGAAGCCTCTTACACTGTTGGTGGGAATGCAAACTAGTACAGCCACTATGGAGAACAGTGTGGAGATTCCTTAAAAACCTGGAAATAGAAATGCCATATGACTCAGCAATCCCACTGCTGGGCATACACACCGAGAAAACCAGAATTGAAAGAGACACGCATACCCCAATGTTCATTGCAGCACTGTTTATAATAGTCAGGACATGGAAGCAACCTAGATGTCCATCAGCAGACGAATGGATAAGAAAGCTGTGGTACATATACACAATGGAGTATTATTCAGCTATTTAAAAGAATGCATTTGAATCACTTCTAATGAGGTGGATCAAACAGGAGCCTATTATACAGAGCAAAATAAGTCAGAAAGAAAAACACCAATATAGTATACTAATGCATATATATGGAATTTAGAAAGAT
>NW_011473489.1:0-545 GCF_000754665.1 Bison bison bison
AAGATTGCTGGGAGAAATATCAATAACCTCAGATATGCAGTATGACTACACCCTTATGGCAGAAAGTGAAGAACTAAGAGCCTCTTGATGAAGGTGAAAGATGAGAGTGAAAAAGTTGGCTTAAAGCTCAACATTCAGAAAACTAAGATAAGAGCATCTGGTCCCATCACTTCATGGCAAACAGATGGGGAAATAATGGAAACAGTGAAGACTTTATTTTGGGGGGCTCCAAAATCACTGCAGATGGTGACTGCAGTCATGAAATTAAAAGACGCTTACTCCTTGTGAGAACAGTTATTACCAACCTAGACAGCATGTTAAAAAATATAGACATTACTTTGCCAACAAAGGTCTGTCTAGTCAAAGCTATGGTTTATCCAGTATTCATGTATGGATGTGAGAGTGGGACTATAAAGAAAGCTGAGCACCGAAGAATTGATGCTTTTAAACTGTGGTGTTGGGGAAGACTCTTGGGAATCCCTTGGACAGCAAGGAGATCCAACCAGTCCATCCTAAAGGAATCAGTCCTGAATATTCATTGGAAG
>NW_011473490.1:0-1044 GCF_000754665.1 Bison bison bison
AGCCCTCCTTCCTCATGACCTATAGTCCGGAGTGGCATGCCTCACCGGTCCCAGCACATGATCAGTGCATGCTCAGTCACGATATCAGTGCATGATAAGCCACGTGATCACTGACTGCACAGTCACGTGATCAGCGCCTCTCAGTCACGTGATCACCGTATGATAAACCCGTGATCAGTGAACGATCAGCCACGTGATCAGTGCATGCACAGTCACATGATCAGCGCATGTCAGGAAGGGAGGAATGACATGGGGAGACCAAGCGTTGGTGAGCAAGGCCTGTAGCTTTGTTTTCAACAGGGGTTTTTAGACCCTAAGTTACACATAGAGGATAATAGGGGATGCAAAGCCAGCAGTCTTTCATTCTTATCAAAAACCAGGGTTTCTTTCGTGCAAATTTATCGTATACAAATGGTTTAGGTGATTTACATCATCTTCTGGCCAGAAGGCCTACTAACATTTTTTGACTCTTGACAAGGACTTGTCAACAAAGACTTATTTTCTCTAAGAGTAATTATTTTAAGGTTTGGCGCCATCTTCCAAAGATAATATTGCATTCCTATAGGGTGGATGTGTAATGGGTTTACAACAAAGGAAAGAATGTATTACCTTAAGGGTATAAAGTTACTAACACCAAGGCCACTACTTATTTTTTCTACATACCAACTATATTAATTAATACACATTCAAGGATACAATTCAGGGGATGGGAAAACTTGGCAGCAAGCATTGGCTCATCAAAAATCCTTTACTAGTCTTATTCTGACAGTTTCTAACTCTCTGAGAGGCTCTAAGCTATTTGAATATCTGAAGCTTCCCGTGCCTCTGGAGGCTGGGAGACTGTAAACAATCATATGCGTAGCTGTAGGAGTCCGGGTAAATTTGTCAGGCGAGTTAGACGGCCATCTGAGGGGTTTGGATTGAAACACTCCTAATTGCCCAGGAACTTTATGAATTGGAGCTGTAAGTTAACTCTTTGACAGAGAGAGTGAGATGGTGGTGGGAGACAGCCCCCAGTAAAATCACAGGTGAGGGCACAAAGCA
>NW_011473491.1:0-507 GCF_000754665.1 Bison bison bison
CGTCTCTCTGTCAAAGAGTTAACTTACAGCCCCAATCCATAAAGTTCCTTGTCATTCTTCCCTTTAACTTCCAGCTGAGTCTCCATCTGGAGCGCGGAACCCACCACGCTTACTAATTATGCCTGGGCTGCTAAAACCCACTCGAGAAGTTGTATAGGGTGAGGCACCTTCTGCTATTTGAGAGGGTGCCTGCGGCCTACGAAAGCGGTGCAAACTTCTTGTCTTGAAGTTTTATTGGTCTCCCGCATAAACCTAGCTACTCAGTCTCTTTTCTCCACGAATTTTCCTACTGAGCTATCCTCATACTATTATTCTTGATATCTCTGATTAGCATATAAATAGTCGCCTAGGCTATCTCCCCTTCGAATACCCTGGATCAGCTGGGACTGGTCCCCGGCAGATGGCGCCTGAACAGGGACCTCAGGAGGCAATAATCAAAGAGCTGAGCAGACACGAACCAGGCAATCAGCAGGCAATAAGCATGGAGCTCAGCAGTGACGAATCATG
>NW_011473492.1:0-722 GCF_000754665.1 Bison bison bison
CTTTGGGATGGGAATGAAAACAGACCTTTTTCCAGTCCTGTGGCCACTGCTGAATTTTTCAAATTTGCTGGCATATTGAGTGCAGCACTTTCACAGCATCATCTTTCAGGATTTGCAATAGCTTAACTGGAATTCCATCACTCCACTAGCTTTGTCGTAGTGATGTTTTCTAAGGCCCACTTGACTTCACATTTCAGGATGTCTGGCTCTAGATGAGTGTGAGTGATCACACCATTGTGATTATCTGGGTCATGAAGACCTTTTTTTGGTACAGTTCTCCTGTGTATTCTTGCCACCTCTTAATATCTTCTGCTTCTGTTATGTCCATACCATTTCTGTCAATTATTGAGCCCATCATTGCATGAATGTTCCCTTGGTATCTTTAATTTTCTTGAGATCTCTAGTCTTTCCCATTCTATTGTTTTCCTCTATTTCTTTGCATTAATCACTTCAGTATCCTTGCCTTGAGAACCCCATGAACCGTATGAAAAGGCAAAAAGATAGGACACTGAAAGATGAACTCCCCAGGTCGGTAGGTGCCCAATATGCTACTGGAGATCAGTGGGGAAATAACTCCAGAAAGAATGAAGGGATGGAGCCAAAGCAAAAACAACACTCAGTTGTGGATGGGACCAGTGATAGAAGCAAGGTCCAATGCTGTAAAGAGCAGTATCGCATAGGAACCTGGAATGGTAGGTCCATGAACCAAGGAAATTGGAAGT
>NW_011473493.1:0-544 GCF_000754665.1 Bison bison bison
AGTTAAGCTATTTCAAATCCTGAAAGATGATGCTGTGAAAGTGCTGCACTCAATATGCCAGCAAATTTGAAAAATTCAGCAGCGGCCACAGGACTGGAAAAGGTCTGTTTTCATTCCCATCCCAAAGAAAGGCAATGCCAAAGAATCCTCAAACTACCACACAGTTGCACTCATCTCATACGCTAGGTAAAGTAATGCTCAACATTCTCCAAGTCAGGCTTCAGCAATACATGAACCATGAACTTCCAGATGTTCAAGCTGGTTTTAGAAAAGGCAGAAGAACCAGAGATCAAATTGCCAAGACCTGCTGGATCATTGAAAAAGCAAGAGAGTTTCAGGAAAACATCTATTTCTGCTTTATTGACTATGCAAAAGCCTTTGACTTTGTGGATCACAATACACCGTGGAAAATTCTGAAGGAGATGGGAATACCAGACCACCTGACCTGCCTCTTGAGAAACCAGTATGCAGGTCAGAAAGCAACAGTTAGAACTGGACATGGAACAACAGACTGGTTCCAAATAGGAAAAGGAGTACGTCAAGG
>NW_011473494.1:0-791 GCF_000754665.1 Bison bison bison
TCAGTGACTGACAGGCGCTGATCATCGGACTGTGCACGCACTGATCAGGTGGCTGGTCAGGAACTGAACACCTGACTGCCCATGCAGTGATCAGGTGGCTGATCGATCCCTGATCACGTGTTTATCATACGGTGATCCCGTGACTGAGAGGCGCTGATCACGGGACTGTGCAGTCAGTGATCACGTGGCTGATCATGCACTGATATCCTGACTGAGCATGCACTGATCGTGTGCCAACAGCCGGTGAGGCATTCCACTCTGGACAAAGGTCATGATGAAGGAGGCTCGGCATACACAAATGGGGGGTCGAGCCTCAGGAGTCCACCCGGATGTTCTCGAGCATCTACCCCCCAAAAAAACCAGAGTCTGCCTACTTTATTGCTTTGTGCTCTCACCTCTGATTTCACTGGGGGCTGTCTCCCACCACCATCTCGCTCTTTCTGTGAAAGTGTTAACTTACAGCTCCAATTCATAAAGTTCCTTGTCATTCTTCCCTGTAACTTCCAGCCGAGTCTCCATCTGGAGCACAGAACCCACCACACTTACTAATTATGCCTGGGCTGCTAAGACCCACTCCAGAAGGTGTCTAGGATGAGGCACCTTCCGCTCTTCGAGAGGGGGCCTGCGGCCTACGTAAGTGGTGCAGACCTCTTGTCTTGAAGTTTTATTGCTCTCCCGCGTAAACCATGCTACTCAGTCTCTTTTCTCCAGCGAATTTTCCTACTGAGCTATCCTCATACTATTATTCTTGATATCTCTGATGAGCATATAAATAGTCCGCTAGGCCATCT
>NW_011473495.1:0-744 GCF_000754665.1 Bison bison bison
CTCCGGGAGTTGGTGATGGACAGGGAGGCCCGGCGTGCTGTGATTCAAGGGGTCGCAAAGAGTCGGACATGACTGAGCGACTGAACTGAACTGAAGAATTGTCTACAGTTTGTTGTGATCCACACAGTCAAAGTTTTTAGTTTAGTCAATGAAACAGAAGTAGATGTTTTTCTGGAATTGTCTTGCGTTTTCTATGATACAACAGATGTTGGCAATTTGATCTCTGGTTCCTTTGCCTTTTGCAAATCTAGATTGAACATCTGGAAGTTCATGGTTCAGGTAATGTTAAAGCCTAGCTTGGAAAATTAGCTTGGAAAATTTTCAGCATTACTTTGCCAGTGTGTCAGATGAGTGCAAGCATGTGGTAATTTGGTCATTCTTTGGAATTGCCTTTCTTTGGGATTGGAATGAAAACTGACTTTTTCCAGTCCTGTGGCCACTGCTGAGTTTTCCAAATTTCCTGGCATATTGAATGCAGTACTTTCACGGCATCATGTTTTAAGATTTGAAATAACTCAGCTGAAATTCCATCACCTCCACTAGCTTTGTTCATAGTGATGCTTCCCTAAGGCCAACTTGACTTCGGGCTCCAGGATGTCTGGTTCTAGGTGAGTGATCACACCATCGTGGTTATCTGGGTCATGAAGGTCTTTTTTGTACAGTTCTTCTGTATATTCTTGCCACCTCTTCTTAATATCTTCTGCTTCTGTTAGGTCCATACCATTTATGTCCTTTATTCTGCCC
>NW_011473496.1:0-765 GCF_000754665.1 Bison bison bison
GGCACTGGCTGGGTTCAAGTGCTTTCCATACATTATCTGATTTGATCCTCATAAAACCTCTGATGAGGCACAAGTAGGAAAATCAGCCTTGCTTTACAGAAAGAATGGATAAACACAATATAACTTAAAAATGAGCTAAATGGGAGAACTGCCGTATTTACACAAAATAAAATTAGGCAAATAAAGATAAATGGCTTGTAAATTTGTATACCTTTCTATAGTTGCTGGAAAAAGGGATTTTGAAATTTACTCATATTAAATTGCACCTATTATTTTTCAGCTATTTATTGAAATGAAAGACTGTTTTATCACATGCTCCCTGTTCCCCTAAATTAAATGGCATTTCTATCAGATCAATGGTTAATGAAAGTGAAAGTATTAGTCGCTCAGTCATGTCTGACTCTTTGCAACACCATGGACTATAGTCCACCAGGCTCCTCTGTCCATTAGATTGTCTAGGCAAGAATACTGGGGTGGGTTGCCATTCCCTTCTCCAGGGGATCTTCATAACCCCGGGATCAAACCCACATCTCAGATGGGTTCTTTACCACTAGTGCCACCTTGGGGTTTTTTAAAAATGTAAACAAGGCAAGAGAGAGACAAAACAAACAAAAAAACACCTCCAGATATCTGAATTGTTTCTGGATAAAAGTATTCTTTAAAATATCTAAGTAAATACTGAATTGGAGAAGGCAATGGCACCCCACTCCAGTACTCTTGCCTGGAAAATCCCATGGACGAAGGAGCCTGGTAGGCTGCAGTCCA
>NW_011473497.1:0-542 GCF_000754665.1 Bison bison bison
CAAGGCTATGGTTTTTCCAGTAATCATGTATGGATGTGAGAGTTGGACTATAAAGAAAGCTGAGCACCTATGAATTGATGCTTTTGTAAGTCCCCCGCAGAACAAGCTCCCCAGCAAGGTGGAGGATTCCAGGGATGGATCTGTGCATTACTCTGTGCTTTCAGCACCAAGGTCCCATCTGCACACTGAGGACTGCGACTACACAAAGTCTAGGAGCTGCATGCACAGACAAAGCGATGCACCCACTAAGTGCTGGCAGAGGGTGCAGCTGGCAGGACTCAGGGCAGGCATGGTTCTGTTGGGAGCCGCCTTATGCATTACTGACAAAATGGAGGCAGGGTCCCCAGCCCCCTCTCCTCATTCTGCAGACATGGCTCCCAGGATGAAGGAGTTAGGCCTTGTAATTCTAACTTGTCTTTTCCTCTTGTCAGCTGAGTTGACTGAAAAGGAATATTAAGGTGCTTATTGTTCTCAAGAGGAGCATGAGAAGGCACAAAGCCTTCTGCAGTTGTGCTCAGAAAATAATTCATAAAGTTAATCAT
>NW_011473498.1:0-785 GCF_000754665.1 Bison bison bison
TTCTATTGCAAAATGTTGAGAGGATGTAGAAATAATTGTAGGTAGCTTAGCTCTGGCTGTGGGCAGAACTTTTACACTATGACTTCAGAATCTGTTTGAATTTATACAATATGTGCCTATGCCAAAAACTGAATTATCAAAATGGAATAGCATTGCAAATGATAATGCTTTTGTTTAAAAGAAGAAATGAAATACCTGTGGTTAGGTACCTAAAATAAGGCAGTAAAGACTTTTAAAAACTTTTGTGCTAAACTGAGATACTGAGAAGGGCTTAATATGGAAGAGCCATCATCTCTCCCCTCCTTGTAAGTCAGTTGAGAAGACATTCCCATTACTATCTCAGAAATGTATCAATAACTTCAAATGTTATCTCCTTTACCCCTTAGACTTGGGTATCTATTTGGAATGGGCTATAATAATAACCATTCTGTTTATGTGGTTCGTTTCTGCTTACACAGAAAAATATGTGCATTGTTTTGGTAAATACAAGCTCATTTTTTCAACTAAAGCTTATTTGTTTAAGTTTCACATGAATTGGCAAGGAAAAGAACACCTTATCAAAGCAGAATGAAAGAACAAAAAGAGTCAAAGAATCATATTTGAAATGTCTAAGAAACTTGTGGGGTTTTATGTATATTACACAGGAAAAATTTTCTGTTGTCTGGTTGCCAAACCACTGAGACCAAGAGACTTCAAATGTATACCAAAAAATGTTTGCTCTATCTGAAAGAGAAATAATTGCACTTCTACATCAGTAATACTACTTCTACAGCAGTAATATGGCT
>NW_011473499.1:0-515 GCF_000754665.1 Bison bison bison
CCTGTGGCCACTGCTGAGTTTTCCAATTTTCTGGCATATTGAGTGCAGCACTTTCACAGCATCATCTTTCAGGATTTGGCATAGCTCAACTGGAATTCTATCACCTCCACTAGCTTTGTTCATAGTGACGCTATCTAAGGCCCACTTGACTTCACATTCCAGGATGTCAGGCTCTAGGTGAGTGATCACACCATCGTGATTATCTGGGTCATGAAGATCTTTTTTGTATGGTTCTTCTGTGTATTCTTGTCACCTCTTCTTAATATCTTCTGCTTCTGTTAGGTCCATACCCTTTCTGTCCTTTATTGAGCCCATCTTTGCATGAAATATTCCCTTGGTATCTCTAATTTTCTTGAAGAGATCTCTAATCTTTCCCATTCTGTTGTTTTCCTCTATTGCTTTGCATTGATCACTGAGGAAGGTTTTCTTATTTCTCCTTGATATTCTTTGGAACTCTGCATTCACATGCTTATATCTTTCCTTTTGTCCTTTGCTTTTTGTCTTCTCTTTTTTTC
>NW_011473500.1:0-543 GCF_000754665.1 Bison bison bison
GAATTGTTGTTATATAATCATCTGTACTAAGTTTAATAAAAAACTTATCCTTGAACAAGATGAGTTGTTTTGTTGTGTACTCTGGGCTTAAAGAAGAATGTGACTTATGTGACTAAGATTTGTCCTTTTCTTATCCTGAGAGTCCCAGACCCCTTTCTCCTTCTTGGGGACCTCAGACTTCTTATCAACCTAGCTAAGAATTAACTGTCTCATAACTGTTAGGTAGTTAGAATAGGAAATTGTGGAGCCCAAAATGGTGGTGGCTAAAAGATAAAGAAAGGGAAAAACCCATGAAAATGGAACAAAAGAAAATCCACAGACAGGAGTGAGAACTTCAGATGAAACAAACATGCCCCCTTCTTGGCCATCCCAATTTACATAGGGCAGACAAGCGGGGAAGGAGACAAGTAGGGGAGGAAGCCAAGCCAGACTGAGGCCTCTCCTTAGCAGTCAGCCTGCCCTCACTCCTCGAGGGTGTACTATCTTTTGCCAAATATAACTCTGAGCTGTAACCAATCTGTAACACTGGTCCACCATTTCAAA
>NW_011473501.1:0-587 GCF_000754665.1 Bison bison bison
AGAGCTAGAACAAATAATTTCACAATTTGTATGGAAATACAAAAAACCTCAAATAGCCAAACCAATCTTGAGAAAGAAGAATGGAACTGGAAGAATCAACCTGCCTGACTTCAGGCTCTACTACAAAGCCATAATATCAAGACAGTGTGATACTGGCACAAAGACAGAAATATAGATCAATGGAGAAAAATGGAAAGCCCAGAGATAAATCCACACACCTATGGACACCTTATCTTTGACAAAGGAGGCAAGAATACACAATGGAGAAAAGACAATCTCTTTAACAAGTGGTGCTGGGAAAACCGGTCAACCACTTGTAAAAGAGTGAAACTAGAACATGTTCTAACACCATACACAAAAGTAAACTGAAAATGGATTAAAGATCTAAATGTAAGACCAGAAACTATAAAACTCTTAGAGAAGAACATAGGCAAAACACTCTCCAACATAAATCATAGTTGGATCCTCTATGACCCACCCCCCAGAATATTGGAAATAAAAGCAAAAATAAACAAATGAGACCTAATTAAAATTAAAAGCTTCTGAACAAAAAAGGAAACTATAAGCAAGGTGAAAAGACAGACTTC
>NW_011473502.1:0-838 GCF_000754665.1 Bison bison bison
GCCATAGTAGAGTTTGAAATGGTTATTATATTCTGCTGAAATAATATTAGACCATGTGATAGTGAGTCACAGCACTTAAACCAGTCCAGATTCCCCCATCTCCACATCAGCTCCTGTTCTATAATGACAGATTGGTGCAGGTGGACAGCAAAGACCACTATCTTTCTAGCAATGCCACAGGCTCCATGCAGAGGACAAACGTTTGAGCCGATGGCAAGGAGCAGTGGAAGAAGAGGAAAAATACAGAGAACACTTGGAAAGAAGAAAGAGGGTCTGAGCGTGCAGCACAGGGCTTAATGTCTCAGACACAGTAATGAAAGGCAGGGGGAAGAGGGGAAAAAGGCAGAAAGACAGCAAGGACAAGGAAGCAGGGCTTCAATGGCACATGGACCTCATCCTTAATGCCCAGTCTAAAGAGCTGGATTGTTTAGATTTGTACACAAAGTGAAGACACATTTTACACCAGGAAAAAGGGAGAGTTCTCCGTGACTAGGGTGTCCCTATAATTCATCTTCTAAACCAGGACTCTTGGGTGTAAAAGGGTGTGCCCAGTGGGTGAGATCCAGGGACACATGGTTACCCCTGCAGGCCTGTGAGAGACCAGGAAAGAGTGGCCATCTAAGGGACATGTCTACGTGTGGGTTCATTTTCAAGTTCATGATTTGGCGCTTTGGGTTAGCTTTGCCCTCAGTAAAGACTGTCTACTGAACCAATCAATAGACTTTACTCTTGTCATTCTTATCAAAATTGGAAATTTACAGAATTCCCTGGCGGTACAGTGGTTAGGACTCCACACTTTCACTGCAGAGGGTAGGGGTTCAGTCCCTGGTTGGGGAAC
>NW_011473503.1:0-627 GCF_000754665.1 Bison bison bison
GCAGAGTACATCATGTGAAATGCTGGGCTGGATGGATCACAGACTGGAATTAGATTGCAGGGAGAAATATCAGTAACCTTAGATACGCAGATGATACCACTCTAATGGCAGAAAGCAAAGAAAAACTAAAGAGCCTCTTGATGAAGGCGAAAGAGGAGAGTGAAAAAAATGGCTTAAAACTCAACATTCAAAAAAATGAAGATAATGGCATCTGGTCCCATCACTTTATTGCAAATATATGGGGGAAAATGAAAACAGTGTTAGATTTTATAGTCTTGGGCTCCAAAATTGGTGCTGATGGTGACTGTAGTCAGGAAGTTAAAAGACATTCACTCCTTGAAAGTAAAGCTATGACAAACCTAGACAGCGTATTAAAAAGCAGAGACATCAGTTTGCCGACAAAGGTCCGTATAATACTATGGTTTTTCCAGTAGTCATGCAGTGATGTGACAGTTGGACCACGAAGAAGGCTGAACGCCCAAGAATTGATGCTTTTGAATTGTGGTGCTATAGAAGACTCACGAGAGTCCCTTGGACAGCAGGAGATGGAGCCAGTCAATCCTAAAGGAACCAACCCTGAATACTCACTGGAAGGACTGATTCTGAAGCTGAAGCTCCAGTATTTTT
>NW_011473504.1:0-616 GCF_000754665.1 Bison bison bison
ATTTTCCACAGTTTATTGTGATCCACACAGTCAAAGTCTTTGGCATAGTCAATAAAGCAGAAATAGATGCCTTTCTGGAACTCTCTTGCTTTTACCATGATCCAGCGGATGTTGGCAATTTGATCTCTGGTTCCTCTGCCTTTTCTAAAACCAGCTTGAACATCAGGAAGTTCACGGTTCACGTATTGCTGAAGCCTGGCTTGGAGAATTTTGAAAATTACTTTACTAGCGTGTGAGATGAGTGCAATTGTGTGGTAGTTTGAGCATTCTTTGGAATTGCCTTTCTTTGGGATTGGAATGAAAACTGACCATTTCCAGTCCTGTGGCCACTGCTGAGTTTTCCAAATTTGCTGGCATATTGAGTGCAGCACTTTCACAACAGCATCTTTCAGGATTTGGAATAGTTCAACTGGAATTCCATCACCTCCACTAGCTTTGTTCATAGTGATGCTTTCTAAGGCCCACTTGACTTCACATTCCAGGATGTCTGGCTCTAGGTCAGTGATCACACCATTGTGATTACCTGGGTCGTGAAGATCTTTTTTGACAGTTCTTCTGTGTATTCTTGCCATCTCTTCTTAATATCTTCTGCTTCTGTTAGGTTCATACCATTTCT
>NW_011473505.1:0-678 GCF_000754665.1 Bison bison bison
TTTCAGTCATGTCCGACTCTGGGGTCCCATGGACTGTAGCTCTCCAGGCTCCTCTGTCCATGGAATTCTATAGGCAACAGTACTAGAGTGGGTAGCCATTCCCTTCTCCAGGGGATCTTCCCAACCCAGGAATCGAACCTGGGTCTCCTGCATCACAGGCAGATTCTTTACCACTGAGCTGCCAAGGAAGCCCTGCCCAATTACTTGTTTGGCCTGAGGTGTCCCAGCACTGGTGCCTACAGGCTGTTGGGTGGGGTCAGGTCTTGGCACTAGTGATCCAACATGTCAGCTACCAGGAATGTTCATGTGGTAGAATATTCCCGAATATGACTGCCATCAGTGTCTATGTCCCCCTGGTGAGCTGCAGCCTACCCACACCTCTCCAGAAGAGTCTCTAAGGCCAGCAGGTAGGTCTGGCCTGTCAGTCAGTCAGTTCAGTCACTCAGTCATGTCTGACTCTCTGCGACCCCATGGACTGCAGCATGCCAGGCTTTCCTGTCCATCACCAACTCCTGGGGCTTGCTCAAACTCATGTCCATCGAGTCGGTAATGCCATCCAACCATCTCATCCTCTGTCGTCGCCTTCTCCTCCCGCCTTCAATCTTTCCTAGTATCAGGGTCTTTTCCAATGAGTCAGTTCTTCGCCTCAGGTGGCCAAAGTATTGGAGTTTCAGCTTC
>NW_011473506.1:0-672 GCF_000754665.1 Bison bison bison
ATAATATATAGTCAGTTTTTAAATTTAACTTTTTAGGATATTTTTGTATTTTTAACAGTTTTATTGAAGTATAATTGACATACAATAAAGTTCATATAAGTAAAGTATACAATTTGATTAATTTTGACATATGCATATAGCATGAAATCATTACCATAGTCAGGATAATGAACATATCCATTACCCTCAAAAGTTTCCTTTTATCCCTTTGCAATCCTCTAGTCAACCACTAAAAGCTGTTTTCTGTTATTATAGTTTAGTTTGTATTTTCCATCTGGAGTTATATATAACTGGAATGATAAAATATGTACGATTTTTTTTCTGGCTTCTTTTGCTCAGTGTAGCTATTCTAAGACTCATCAATGTTGCATGTATAAATAGGTCATTCCTTTTTATTATTGTATAGTATTTTATTATATGAATACATCACAATTTGTCAGTCCATTGACCCGTTTGTTGATGGCCATTTGGGTTGTTTACAGTTTTAGGGACTACTATAAATAAGGCTGCTATGAACATTTATGTACCAGTCTTTGGATATATACATTCTTTAATTTTGGGTAGGCACATGAAAGTGGAATGACTAGAACATATAGGAAGTGTATGCTTAACATTGAGTATAAAACTTTTCCAAAGTGGTTATATCATTTTACATTCCCGTCAGCAGCGTAG
>NW_011473507.1:0-669 GCF_000754665.1 Bison bison bison
GCCTGAAAAAAAGGCTCCAGAGCCCCCCAAAACTGACAAACCTGGAGCTGCTCCACCCAGCACTGAGGAACGTAAGAAGAAGTCCACCAAGGGCAAGAAGCGCAGCCAGCCTGCCGCCAAGACGGAAGTGAGCACTGCTGCTGCCATCCCCGTGCATGCCATCCCTGTGCACGTCTTTCCCAGCCCCACTCTCTTCCTGATCCTGGTTGTGGGAGGGCTAGGGGCATTTGAGGAAGGAGTACTTTTAGAATTAAAACAATGAGCCACATAGCTCCACCTCCTGTTCTGCCCTCCTTTCCCACTTGACCCCAGCCCTCTCACCTTCCTCCCCTGCCGTTCATATAGGACTATGGAATGGGCCCAGGCCGAAGTGGCCCCTACGGAGTGACAGTGCCTCCAGACCTCCTGCACCATGCCAACCCTAGCTCCATCTCCCACCTTAGCTACAGGCAGAGCTCCATAGGCCTCTACACCCAGAACCAGCCACTGCCAGCAGGTGGGTACCAGCCACTGGGTGCGAGGGACTGACCCGAATATTCCTCCCATCTGAAGGGCAATGCCACTTCTCCCAGGAGCTATGGATGCACAGGGTGCTGAGCAGGGGATGGAGGGACAAAGAGCCTAAAGAGGTCAGTTGGCTCCCCTTTCCAGGTGGCCCCCGTGTGGATC
>NW_011473508.1:0-1024 GCF_000754665.1 Bison bison bison
CCCTCCCCCAAACCAGGTGCATGACCCTGGCAGTAGATGTGGCTGACACTTTGGGCTCTGAGGTCCAGGGTCTGGGGTTTCTCCCACGGTTTGGGTGCCTGCTCCCTGCTCATGTCCAAGCCGGCCATCTCTGTCTGAAACTCTTTCTCCTCTGGTTTTCTCCCTGGTTTCCTGCTATAGCGAGCTCTTCACCACTGTCCTGGACATGCTAAGCGTGCTCATCAATGGGACCCTAGCTGCAGACATGTCCAGCATCTCCCAGGGCAGCATGGAGGAAACAAACGTGCCTACATGAACCTGGTGAAGAAGCTGCGGGTGAGCGGAGGGAGCCGAGGCCTAGAGGCCTCCTCCCTCTTCCTTGAGGGAGTCCAGCCTCAGTGACATCATCCTGCCCCTCTACCCTTCCCTCACACATCTGTGTCTTCTTTGTTACTTGTTTAGTGAGGATTTACTGAGGGTTTTCTTCGGGCCAGCTTCTGTGCTGGCCCCTGAGAGGTCCCATTCCTTGTTTCCTGTGTTCTGAAACTCTTGTCCCATCTTCTTGTGCCTGCAGAAAGAGTTGGCGGAACGCCAGTCGGATAGTCTGGAAAAAGTTTCCCAGCTGCTGCCACTGCCCAAGCCGACTCGAGATGTGATCACGTGTGAGCCGCAGGGCTCCCTTATTGACACCAAGGGCAACAAGATTGCTGGCTTCGACTCCATCTTCAAGAAGGAGGCACGTTCCATTATCTCCCCCCCCCCCGCTTCCTGCTTCCCACCTTTGTTCCCCTTTGGGCCAGAGCCTCCCCTGCTTTAAACCTTATAGCTGCAACAAGTTCATTGGGCTCCATGAGGAAGCAAGAACCATCCCTGGGGTGTGAGATAATCACTTATTTTCCTCAAGTATCTTCTCCCTGTCTTGGGAATCTCATTCTCTTTCCTTGGTCTCTCCTTTTACCCCTCCCCACTACCCATCATCCCCACCACCTTTGTACCTGCCACCCATTTCTCAGCACCCCAACCTCTTTCCTCTGCCCCACCCACA
>NW_011473508.1:4725-5461 GCF_000754665.1 Bison bison bison
AGAATCTGCCTGCCAATGCAGGAGACCTGGGTTTGATTCCTGGGTTGGGAAGATCCCCTGGAGAAGGAAATGGCAACCCACTCCGGTATTCCTGCCTAGAGAATCCCATGGACAGAAGAGCCTGGCAGGCTACTGTCCATGGGGTCACAAGAGCCGGACATGACTTAGCGACTAAACCACCACCACGTGGAGAGGATGCAAAGGGAAGGTGACAGAAGACTTGAGACAAGGACCCAGCCAGTAGCCTGTTGAGGTGAAGTACCGATTGGGGTCAGGAAAGTGTAAGGAGCAATAGAACTCAGCAGTCTTCAAGACCCTGACAATGGTAATAAGCTGAACAACCTTAGTGAGTGTTTATAGAATAGCTAGCCTATGCTCAGGCTGTGTTTCATCTTCATAAGAGAAAAACAGCTACAACAGAATTGAAAAATCCCTAACCATGAAGGTTAGGAGACACTAAAGTAGGGGGTTGTCTTTGCTTCTCATTCCCCAACTTAGTAATCTGTCACAAGCCAAAAAGGCTCTTCTGGTTGGTGACAGAAGTGAATGAAATGACCTGTTGGTATTTCTTTGGGGTCAGAGACCTGGGGCTCATCTGCCCCTCTCCCCCCACAGCCCATGCCTTGATCTCTGCCTCTCCTTGTCTTTGTAGGTTTTCCCACCAGACACTGCAGCAAACACCCATGATAGGCACCATGACCCCACTGGGCCCCCAGGGTGTCCAGGCTGGCATCCG
>NW_011473509.1:0-695 GCF_000754665.1 Bison bison bison
ATCCCCAGAGAAGGGAATAGCTACCCACTCCAGTATTCTTGCCTGGAGAATTCCATGGACAGAGGAGCCTGGTGGGCTATAGTCCATGGGGTCACAAAAAGTCGGACACTTAGCACATACTAAATGTCATCTCTTTTGGGTTTTAAGATTTTTAAAAATCAGATATGTGTGACTACTGAATACATGTCTATGATGAAAAGAGCCAGCAAGAAGCTACAAAGACAGGAATATAGATCAATGGAACAAAATAGAAAGCCCAGAGATAAATCCACACACCTATGGACACCTTATCTTTGACAAAGGAGGCAACAATATACAATGGAGAAAAGACAATCTCTTTAACACTGGTCAACCACTTGTAAAAGAATGAAACTAGAACACTCTCTAACACCAAACACAAAAATAAACTCAAAATGGATTAAAGATCTAAACATAAGACCAGAAACTATTAAACTCCTAGAGGAAAACATAGGCAAAACACTCTCTGACATACATCACAGCAGGATCCTCTATGACCCACCTCCCAGAGTATTGGAAATAAAAGCAAAAATAAACAAATGGGGCCTAATTAAAATTAAAAGCTTCTGCACAACAAAGGAAACTATTAGCAAGGTGGAAAGACAGCGTTCAGAATGGGAGAAAATAATAGCAAATGAAGCAACTGACAAAGAATTAATCTAAAAAATATACAAGCA
>NW_011473510.1:0-521 GCF_000754665.1 Bison bison bison
GAAAGATTGAAGGCAGGAGGAGAAGGGGACAACAGAGAATGAGATGGTTGGATGGCATCACCAACTCAATGGACATGAATTTGAGTAAGCTCTGGGAGTTGGTGATGGACAGGAAAGCCTGGCATGCTGTAGTTCATAGGGTTGCAAAGAGCTGGACATGACTGAGCGACTGAACTGAACTGATTCTAGGATCACAGCAATTTAGATATGGAAATACTTTTATGGAGCATAACTTTATAAAATGAGAATGATAACTTACCAGAGACAAAGCATCAGCAAAAATAGTGATGAAAAACAGTCATTAAATGAAAAGAAGAGCTTAAATCTTAATCAATCTAAATATAGTCACACAACTGATAGTATCACAATCAGATGCTTTCTTTAAGGAATTATCTGGAAGACAGCTATGCTGGAATGGATTGAATGGATCCTGGAATAATTATTTGTTATTTGAATTGTAGAAGTATGTGCATTTATTCTAAAATTTCCATTCAGTCGTAATGGAAAAATTATATAAATTT
>NW_011473511.1:0-550 GCF_000754665.1 Bison bison bison
AATCTCTTATTGGTTATACCATTTGCAAATGTTTTCTCCCATTCAGTAGTTTTGGTTTTGTTGATGGTTTCCCTTGCCGTGCAAAAGCCTTTAAGTAGGTCCCATTTGTTTATTTTTTGCTTTGCTTTAGTAGACGAATTCAAAAACACGTTGTGATTTATGTCAAAGTTCTCCATATATTTTCCTCTAGGAGTTTTCTAGTTTCTAGTGTTACATTTAGATCATTAATCCATTTTGATTGTATTTTTGTGTGTGGTGCTAGAGAATGTCCTAATCTCACTCTTTTACATGTAATTGTCCAGTTCTCTCATCACCACTCATTGAAAAGACTGTCTTTTCTCTATAGCATAGACTTGCTTCTTTTGTCACAGATGGACATGAAAAAAAATATATATATACATACATTTAATATACATACATAGATACACATGTAGACACAGAAAGTTTTACAAAATAGTTATTTGTATTCAGGCATTTATGTATGTGTCTTACTATCTACATCTACATGATCCAGACAACCACATGGTGTGATCACTCACCTAGAGCCAGA
>NW_011473512.1:0-547 GCF_000754665.1 Bison bison bison
GTAGTTTTCTTTTTTTGTGGCATCTTTGTCAGGTTTCGGTATTAGGGTGATGGTGGCCTCATAGAATGAGTTTGGAAGTTTACCTTCCTCTGCAATTCTCTGGAAGAGTTTGAGCAGGATAGGTGTTAGCTCTTCTCTAAATTTTTGGTAGAATTCAGCTTTGAAGCCGTCTGGACCTGGGCTTTTGTTTGCTGGAAGATTTCTGATTACAGTTTCAATTTCCATGCTTGTGATGGGTCTGTTAAGATTTTCTATTTCTTCCTGGTCCAGTTTTGGAAAGTTGTACTTTTCTAAGAATTTGTCCATTTCTTTCACGTTGTCCATTTTATTGCTATATAATTGTTGATAGTAGTCTCTTATGATCCTTTGTATTTCTGTGTTGTCTGTTGTGATCTCTCCATTTTCATTTCTAATTTTATTGATTTGATTTTTCTCCCTTTGTTTCTTGATGAGTCTGGCTAATGGTTTGTCAATTTTATTTATCCTTTCAAAGGACCAGCTTTTTGGCTTTGTTGTATTTTTGCTATGGTCTCTTTTTGTTTCTTTG
>NW_011473513.1:0-672 GCF_000754665.1 Bison bison bison
TTTCATGCTTGTGATGGGTCTGTTAAGATTTCTATTTCTTCCTGGTCCAGTTTTGGAAAGTTGTACTTTTCTAAGAATTTGTCCATTTCTTCCACGTTGTCCATTTTATTGCTATGTAACTGTTGATAGTAGTCTCTTATGATCCTTTGTATTTCTGTGTTGTCTGTTGTGATCTCTCCATTTTCATTTCTAATTTTATTGATTTGATTTTTCTCCCTTTGTTTCTTGATGAGTCTGGCTAATGGTTTGTCAATTTTATTTATCCTTTCAAAGGACCAGCTTTTGGCTTTGTTGATTTTTGCTATGGTCTCTTTTGTTTCTTTGCATGTATTTCTGTCCTAATTTTAAAGATTTCTTTCCTTCTACTAACCCTGGGGTTCTTCATTTCTTCCTTTTCTAGTTGCTTTAGGTGTAGAGTTAGATTATTTATTTGACTTTTTTCTTGTTTCTTGAGGTATGCCTGTATTGCTATGAAGTTTCCCCTTAGGACTGCTTTTACAGTGTCCCACAGGTTTGGGGTTGCTCTGTTTTCATTTTCATTCGTTTCTATGCAAATTTTGATTTCTTTTTTGATTTCTTCTGTGATTTGTTGGTTATTCAGCAGCGTGTTGTTCAGCCTCCATATGTTGAATTTTTAATAGTTTTTCTCCTGTAACTGAGATCTAATCTTAC
>NW_011473514.1:0-598 GCF_000754665.1 Bison bison bison
AAAAAATGGGCCAAAGAATTAAACAGACATTTCTCCAAAGAAGACTTACAGATGGCTAATAAACACATGGAAAGATGCTCAACATTATCAGAGAAGTGCAAATCAAAACCACAATGAGGTACCGTCTCATGCCGGTCAGAATGGCAGCTATCCAAAAGTCTACAAACAATAACTGCTGGACAGAGTGTGGATAAAAGGGAACCCTCTTACACTGTTGGTGGAAATGCAAACTAGTACAGCCACTATGGAGAACAGTGTGGAGATTCCTTAAAAAACTGGAAATAGAACTGTCATATGACCCAGCAATCCCACTGCTGGGTATACACACTGAGGAAACCAGAATTGAAAGAGACACGTGTACCCCAATGTTCATAGCAGCACTGTTTACAATAGCCAGGACATGGAAGCAACCTAGATGTCCATCGGCAGATGAATGGATAAGAAAGCTGTGGTACACATACACAGTGGAATATTACTCAGCTATTAAGAAGAATGCATTTGAATCAGTTCTAGATGAGGTGGATGAAACTGGAGCCTATTATACAGAGCGAAGTAAGTCAGAAAGAAAAACACCAATACAGTATATTAATGCATATAT
>NW_011473515.1:0-887 GCF_000754665.1 Bison bison bison
CCCCTTCTCTTCCCACCTTCAATCTTTCCCAGCTTCAGAGTCTTTTCCAATGAGTCAGCTCTTCGCATCAGGCAGCCAAAGTATTAGAGCTTAATTTTCAGCATCAGTCCTTCCAATAAATATTCAGGACTGATATCCTTTAGGATGGACTAGTTGGATCTCCTTGCAGCCCAAGGGACTCTCAAGAGTCTTCTCCAACACCACAGTTCAAAAGCATCAATTCTTCTGCACTCGGCTTTCTTTATAGTTCAACTCTCACATCAATACATGACTACTTGGAAAAATCATAGTTTTGACTAGACAGACCTTTGTTGGCAAAGTAACATCTCTGCTTTTTAATATGCTGTCTAGCTTGGCCATAGCTTTTCTTCCACGGTGCAAGCATCTTTTAATTTCATGGCTTCAGTCACCATCTGCAGTGATTCTGGAGCCCAAAAAATAAACTCTGACACTGTTTCAGTTGTTTTCTCATCTATTTGCCATGAAGTGATGGGACCAGATGCCATGATCTTCGTCTTTGAATGTTGAGTTTTAAGCCAGCTTTTTCACTCTCCTCTTTCACCTTCATTAAGAGGTTCATTAGTTCCTCTTTGCCTTGTAGGGCCACCCAAGAAGATGGATCATGGTGGAGAATTCTAACAAAACATGGTTCACTGGAGAAAGGAATGGCAAACCACTTCCATATTCTTGCCTTGAGAACCCCATTAACAGTATGAAAAAGAGTGAGATAACTTGATGAAAGTGAAAGAGGAGAGTAAAAACTTGGCTTAAAGCTCAACATTCAGAAAATGAAGATCATGGCATCTGGTCCCATCACTTCATGGGAAATAGATGGGGAAACAGTGGAAACAGTGTCAGACTTTATTTATTGGGGCTCCAAAATCACT
>NW_011473516.1:0-607 GCF_000754665.1 Bison bison bison
TATATAAAAGCTCATATCTCATTTACATTTTTTTAGAAGTTTCTTCACTCGAGGTAATTTCCTTGTTGACAAACTTGTAACAGATATAATATTTAACTTATATTAAACCTAGTACAATGAAAATATTCTGCTTAATGTTCATTACTCTAAGACATGTCTATATTAGATAGGTCAACAAACATTAATATCAAGTATTTAATACTGAATATTTTCCAGTTCACATGAACCTGGAATTTATTGTTTAATTTAGAATTATTTGTTTTGTAAGTGCTTACCTTTCTTTAAGCCAATTAAATAGAGCTCATTTACAAATTAACCTCAAAAATATTACCCAGAGACAAAGACATACCAAGACATATTTAGACAGACACAGTGCAAGATCTAGCTTCATTTTCTAAGTTTAGTCATGAATTAGATATTACAATATAAAATTTACTAGTTTATTAAAAAACAGTTGAAATAATTAAAATTTTTAAAGGCTTTCCCCCTGTTTCCTTCAGTCTCAGGAGTTAGAGATGGTCAGATAAGTGTTCCTGAGAGCCCTGGTCTGAAGGCACAGGGAAAGAAAATCAAGTTCTAACAAAATGGTGGCAGGTCTAAACCAAAT
>NW_011473517.1:0-704 GCF_000754665.1 Bison bison bison
CAGCCCTTGCCCTCGGCAATGGTTCACACCCTGAAGAGTGGCTTCTCTCTGGATCCTAACAAATCTACCTCTTATTGCTTTGTCTCTCAATGAATTTTTGCAATGAGATATCAGAGCCTGAGTTTCACTAGTTTTGGCTGGGCTTGAGTCCCGGGAGAGGGCTGAAGGACAGGAGGAAAAAGCAGTGGGAAAAACACGCCAAGGAATGCCCTTCATAGCCCTCTGGAAAATTTGCTAAATATCTGACCGGTTCTCAGTTTCATTGGTCTGATCTTTGGCACAGAGAAGAGAAAGGACAGAAGAACCCCCACCGGCTTGTGTAACAGCTACTGGGGCTCAGCAGATAGCGCCTTTGGGACATGCTGAGGAGTAGCCCCTCCAGAGTCCCTCAGTTGTGCCCCTGCCGCCCGCCTGTTAGCGGGAGGTTCGAGGAAACAAGAAACGAGAGATTGTAAAGGTCCCTCCAGCCATAGGAGCGAGGACCTTTTACCTTAACCGGAGGTCTTCTGGAATCTGAGACTGGGCCGCGTGAGCTTTCTGCTGAGTTCAGTTTTCGTTGTCCCGGTTTCCAGTACGATGGGCCTTCCCCTGCACTGGGTTTCTTCGCCTTCCGCTTCTAGCGTGGGAGCTTCGCTGAGTTGGGCTCCTGTTGTGCTTGGCCTCTTCCACGTAGAGGTTGTTTCAGCCAGGTTATATCCGAGTCA
>NW_011473518.1:0-747 GCF_000754665.1 Bison bison bison
GTGACCCCATAGACGGCAGCCCACCAGGCTCCCCCGTCCCTGGGATTCTCCAGGCAAGAACGCTGGAGTGGGTTTCCAATTTCCTTCTCCAATGCAAGAAAGTGAAAAGTGAAAGTGAAGTCGCTCAGTTGTGTCCCACTCTTAGTGACTCCATGGACTGCAGCCTACCAGGCTCCTCCATCCATGGGATTTTCCCTAAGCCATTTAGAGGTTCCAAGCAGAAAAAGACTATGGCATCCCATCCCCCATGAGCACATGCTAAGTTGCTTCAGTTGTGTCCAACTCTTCAAGACCCTACAGATTGAAGGAAGCCTGCCAGGCTCCTCCATCCCCCACACACTTTGAAAAACTACTGATCGGCAAAGCAAATACAAAAAACAAATTCTGAATCTTCATGTAATGGCTAGTTTCACACTTTTATTGAAAAATATCAAATTCTTAAAAAATAGTCCCCTATCGATATATGGAACCAATTAAGAGACAGAAATTAAGATCAGATCTAAAATTATCTATATAAATTGGCATCTAGTTCTCGGGTATTGATAAAAACGTGGTCAGAGGAGTGCAACGGACACCACCACGTGGCAGAAAGTGAATACCGAGTGGAGATAAGCAAAAAGTACGGCTTTAATATGGGGGCACTTTCACTTTTCACTTTCATGCACTGGAGAAGGAAAAGGCAACCTACTCCAGTGTTCTTGCCTGGAGAATCCCAGGGACGGGGGAGCCTGGTGGGCTGCCGTCTAT
>NW_011473519.1:0-695 GCF_000754665.1 Bison bison bison
AATGGCTGTCTGGGGAGGTCTTACAAATAGCTGTGAAAAGAAGAGAAGTGAAAAGCAAAGGAGAAAAGGGAAGATATAAACATCTGGATGCAGAGTTCCAAAGATTAGCAAGAAGAGATAAGAAAGCCTTCTTCAGTGATCAATGCAAAGAAATAAAGGAAAACAACAGAATGGGAAAGACTAGAGATCTCTTCAAGAAAATTAGACATGCCAAGGGAACATTTCATGCAAAGATAGGCTTGATAAAGGACAGGACTTAACAGAAGCAGACAATATTAAGAAGTGGCAAGTATACACAGAAGAACTGTACAAAAAATATATTCATGACCAAGATAACCATGATGGTCTGATGACTCACCTAGAGCCAGACATCCTGGAATGTGAAATCAAGTGGGCCTTAGAAAGCATCACTACGAACAAAGCTAGTGGAGGTGATGGAATTCCAGTTGAGCTCTTTCAAATCCTGAAAGATGATGCTGTGAAAGTGCTGCACTTAATATGCCAGCATATTTGGGAAACTCAGCAGTGGCCACAGGACTAGAAAAGGTCAGTTTTCATTCCAATCCCAAAGAAAGGCAATGGCAAAGAATGCTCAATCTACCGCACAATTGCACTCATCTCACACACTAGTAAAGTAATGCTCAAAATTCTCCAAGCCAGGCTTCAGGAATATGTGAACTGTGAACTTCCAGATG
>NW_011473520.1:0-609 GCF_000754665.1 Bison bison bison
AGACTAAAAACCACAACCCTAGAAAACTAAACAATCTAATCACATGGACCACAGCCTTGTCTAACTCAGTGAAATTATGAGCCATGCCATGTAGGGCCACCCAAGATGGACAGGTCACGGTGGAAAATTCTGACAAAACATGGTCCACTGGAGAAGGGAATGGCAAACCACTTCACTATTCTTCCCTTGAGAACCCCATGAACAGTATGAAAAGGCAAAAAGATAGGGCACTGAAAAATGGACTTTCCAGGTTGGTAGGTGCCCAATATGCTACTGGGGATCAGTGGAGAAATAACTCCAGAAAGAATGAAGAGATGGAGCCAAAGCAAAAACAACACCCAGTTGTGGATATGACTGGTGATGGAAGTAAAGGCCAATGCTGTAAAGAGCAATATTGCATAGGAACCTGGAATGTTAGGTCCATGAATCAAGGCAAATTGGAAGTGGTCAAACAGGAGATGGCAAAAGTGAACACTGACATTTTAGGAATCAGCGAACTAAAATGGACTGGAATGGATAAATTTAACTCAGATGACCATTATATCTACTACTGTGGGCAAGAATCCCTTAGAAGAAATGCAGTAGCCCTCATAGTCAACAAAAGAGTCA
>NW_011473521.1:0-730 GCF_000754665.1 Bison bison bison
CTGTCTCTTCACCTGTCCTCTGTCCACTTGTCTGTCTCTGATATCTGCCTCACTGTCCCCCAAGCCCCAAGCTTCGACCCAACTCATCTTTACCTCTTCCCAGTTGACCAAACACCCCTCAAGTCCCACTCCCTCGGTCATCCAGGAGCCTGGAGAACTGGCCAGGTCCGAGACCAGAGGAGAGTCCCTCCCACCCCTCGACCCCCCAAACCCCCAATTCGTTCCGCCCGGCCCGGAGGGTCCACTCGGCCCGAAGGCGAGGATGCCACATACCGGGGTACTGCTCACCTCTTTCAGGTTTGAATTCAGAGAGGAACTGCCTGGCCACGAGTTCGTGGTAAGCAGCCTCTTGCAGCTTCAGACGCTCCAGCTCGGAGAGGCTATGTATTGAGATCATCTTGGCCCTGCGGTTCGGGTTGTGTCCTGGGGCTCCTCCCAGGACGTTCACTAAAAAAATCAAGGCAGACAACAACAGCAAAGGGGGCATGATTCTGGGGTACCGCGTCCTTGCTGTCTTCAGAAAAGGAATGCAGCCACCCATTCTGCAATCATCGGATGATTATGAGGACTGCATCATCCAATTTGTCTCTGGACCTGGTGGAGAGAACTCGTGGGGGGGTGGGGGGAGGGTGATAAAGAGGGAGGGAAAACTGGGAGGCGGCTTAACCCTCAAGCAGAGCTGCCTCTGGCTGCTTGTTTAAAAAAAACAAAAAAAAAACTCCAACTTTAA
>NW_011473522.1:0-698 GCF_000754665.1 Bison bison bison
GAAAGTGAACATGTCAGTCTCTCAGTCATGTCCGACTCTTTGCGACCCCAAGGAAGCCGCCTGTCTCCTCTGCCCATGAAATTTTGGGGTTGTCATTACAGTATCTAGGGGATCTTCCAGACCCAGGGATCGAACTGGGTCTCTCACATTGAAAGCAGAATCTTTACCATCTGAGCCAGCAGCGACGCCCCTTCCCCTTCTGGGGATCTCCTTAATATGCAGATCTTCTCTGCATAGCTGGGTGGAGCCTGAGATCTCAGGTCTCTTCTCTGCACCTAGGTGATGAGGTGCTGCTGGTCCAAAACCAGCGCCTGCAGAGGAGGGCAGGAGTTGGGGTGGGGGAGTTGGGTGGGTTGCAATGGAGACAAAGCAGCCAGAGTGGGCCTTGCTCACTCCAGGCACAGGTGGGAGTACCCTGGTGGCCATTGAGAAAGCTCAGGTTTTGTTCAAGCAGCCCTTTCCCCGTGCAGCTACTTTTGGCTCCTCCCTTCTTAGAGATTAGAGATGCCCTGGTGTCTTGGGATCATGGTAAAGCACCTGCCTGAAGTGCAGGAGACCCGGGTTCAATTCTAGGGTCAGGAAAATCCCTTGGAGAAGGGAATGGCAACCCATTCCACTGTTGCCTTAAGATTTCCATGGATGGAGGAGACTGGCAGGGAGTCGGACACGACTGAGTGACTTTCACTTTTCCTTAAAGA
>NW_011473523.1:0-561 GCF_000754665.1 Bison bison bison
TTCTCCAATGCGTGAAAGTAAAAAGTGAAAAGTGAAGTCGCTTAGTTGTGTCCGACTCTTAGCGACCCCATGGACTGCAGCCTATCAGGCTCCTCCGTCCATGGATTTTCCAGGCAAGAGTACTGGAGTGGGGTGCCATTGCCTTCTCCCCCTATCAAGCTACCAATAGTATTTCTCACAGAACTAGAACAAATAATTTCACAATTTGTATGGAAATACAAAAAACCTCGAATAGCCAAAGCAATCTTGAGAAAGAAGAATGGAACTGGAGGAATCAACCTGCCTGACTTCAGGCTATACTACAGAGCTACCATCATCAAGACAGTATGGTACTGGCACAAAGACAGAAATATAGATCAATGGAACAAAATAGAAAGCCCAGAGATAAATCCATGCACCTATGGACACCTTATCTTTGACAAAGGAGGCAAGAATATACAATGGAGTAAAGACAATGTCTTTAATGAGTAGTGCTGGGAAAACTGGTCAACCACTTGTAAAAGAATGAAACTAGAACACTTTCTAACACCATACACAAAAATAAACTCAAAATGGATTAAA
>NW_011473524.1:0-715 GCF_000754665.1 Bison bison bison
GAGACTGAGTAGCTTGGTTTACGCGGGAGACCAATAAAACTTCAAGACAAGAAGTTTGCACCACTTACGTAGGCCGCAGGCGCCCTCTCGAAGAGCGGAAGGTGCCTCACCCTAGACACCTTCTCGAGTGGGTCTTAGCAGCCCAGGCATAATTAGTAAGCGTGGTGGGTTCCGCGCTGCAGATGGAGACTCGGCTGGAAGTTACAGGGAAGAATGACAAGGAACTTTATGAACTGGAGCTCTAAGTTAACTCTTTGACAGACAGAGCGAGATGGTGGTGGGGGACAGCCCCCAGTGAAATCAGAGGTGAGAGCACAAAGCAATAAAGTAGGCAGACTCTGGTTATTTTGGGGGAGGGAGATGCTCGAGAATATCCGGGTGGACTCCTGAGGCTCGGTCCCGCATTTGCGTATGCCGAGCCTCCTTCCTCATGACGTTTGTCCAGAGTGGAATGCCTCACCGGCTCCGGGCACATGGTCAGTGCATGATCAGTCACGATATCAGTGCATGATCAGCCACGTGGTCACTGACTGCACAGTCACGTGATCAGCGCCTCTCAGTCACGTGATCACCGTATGATAAACACGTGATCAGTGAACGATTAGCCACGTGTTCACTGCATGCGCAGTCAGGTGGTCAGTTCCTGATCAGCCACGGGATCAGTGCGTGCACAGTCCCATGATCAGCGCCTGTCAGTCACTGATCACTTCCTGAT